>NW_018020821.1:1490-45316 GCF_002006095.1 Pseudomyrmex gracilis | reverse complement strand
GCGCAAGTGCGTTTGTCAAATGTTTTACTTTATAAATAAAAAAGTTGAAAATTTCTAATAATTGCAAGTTAAAAAGTATCAATTCTTATGCAAAAAAGTAATCTCTCTTTTTCTTCAAAATTTCATTGAAAAATATTAAGTGGTTCAAAAGTTATAACAGTTTTTCTAAAATATCGCAATTATCCGAAATTTCACGAATTTTCCCCGGTTCCGCGTAAAGTCTGCTCCAAAAGAACCCGGCGTCAAGGTGTTAATAAAACAATTATGTTGACGATTATGTGAACCTTTTGAAGACAAACTGTGTATTCAAAATAAATAGAAAAAATTGTATAAATATATAAACATAAATGTGTATATTTAAAGTACATTTAAGAAAGTATAAATTATTACGAGATAGAAAGTAAATACCATTTTTAGTCGGAAAACATAATTCTTTGAGATATATTTTAAAAAATTTCATAAATAATATTATTTTACATATTAAAATAGTGGTATTTTTTGACAATTTACTTTATGTCAACATATTGTTTGACAATTCATTCAAGATTTTTATTAAGTCATCACGTCAATAAACAAAGTTCGCGCATTCAAGCAATACAGCCGTAAAATTCGATATATCGCGCATTAAAGTGTCAAATAATAAATTTTACAATCGTGAGATTTCTTGATAATATACATATATATGTATGTTTCTCGTTTGTCGTCATCTGCGAGATACATATCGAATAATCACCGATGATTCGCCAATAAGTCTTTGAAATATATACACATGAATGACTCTTTGTTAATAGTGATAGTTTCGACAGGCTTCTCTCTGAGACCCACGCGGCTTCTTGTAAATAATTACGCCTCGCATCCGGGAACACAGAACGTGATTACGATCGTGTGAGTAGATTCACGCATGTTCACATATAGACATTTATACGAGCAGGACGGCAATGAATTATAACTCTGATGATATAATAGTCAATAAACTGGTTCGCGCGCGCGCTCGTCGCGACTGCGCGACTCATGTCTTTAACGTCTTGACGCGTGTGTACGATTTTCTCTGATGGACGTCGCAGTATATGTAACTCAAGCATATATCATTATAAAATAAATATATTATATATATAAATGAAAATTAGATAAAGTGATTTTAAAAAGATATGTAATAATTTAATAATTTTACGAGAGAGAGAGAAAGAAGATAATTTATGACGTTTTGCTACTTTTCCGTAGTGTCTAATACTATAGTTTTAAATAAATATAGTTTATCACATAAAAACTAATATATGGAATCCTGATATTCTTTTGTATAAGGCATTCTATATATAATGTACATGTATAGTTTACTAGAAACTGTTGGAAACTGTGTGACGAACTAAAAGAAAATTATATTGCAAAGCTTTTTCTACAAGTCATCATAAACGCTAGATACCATCTGTAGAACATAATTCGCAGTTTATTGCATCTTCTATATTGTACTTGCCGCGAAATCAATTTACTCTCATAAAATCGAACAAAGAGTAAGGCACTTCGATATCTACTACATATATTCTCGTGAGTCCGAATCGTGAAAAAGGTAAGTCTCTCTTCCTACTGGATATATCTCATTAGACGCGAAATTCCAAACCGTGTTTCTCTTTCATCTTTGTGAGCAAAATAGAAAGAAAGGGAGAGAGAGAGGATTAAATAAAACACGTGCACATCTCCGCGTCGTTGCCATCTTGGATTCTTTTGTGACCCCTTGGATTATTGCAAAAATGTTGTATATCTGCTTGCGTATCTCGTATCGGATTTGCCCTACGGTTCTCGTGAAATCGAATACGATCAAAACGAAACAGAATTTACATACTATTAAAAGAGCAATGCACTAATTGCTCGTGCAATAAAATATATATTTTTATTGTTTTTATTTATTTTAATTTCTAATTTGAATATCCATATAATATACGTAGGTTGTTTACTCACAATTTAAATTTCTCTCTTAAAAAATATAATTCTATTTATCTTTTAATTAGTAATGCAATGTTATATTTTGCTTGCCTAGAGATTCTAGAATTAACAAATTAGAAAACGATTAATTGGTTTTTACTTTCGCGTGAAATAAGTGATCTACTATTTTAGTCAAAGTAGCATCAGGTTTTTAATTAAATTATATATACATAAAAGATACATACATAGAAAAAATAGTAACATATATATATATATATATACATGCAATACATATGTTAAAAGTTAAAGTATTATTTCTAATTAAAAGAAACAAATTACATAAAAAAATGTAACAAATTTTTGCGCGTTCTAATTAATGTTTTTGTATCTAACTTGTTTCTTAATTGCAAATTGAGACACACGCACATGCAAAGAAGTTGAGACAAGATGTTAGCAAGAGAAATCTGTTGATACAATCCGACTTCCTCCGCAGGTACGCGGTGCCTTCAACAATTTGTTGAGAGAGTTAAGATCATTAATCTGCTTTCGGTAGATCATCAATAGCGCGAAAGATAGCAGCGGTGCAACGATGTACCGGTAATGGGAGCTCTCAATAACTTTCGCGATCCTCATCTTCTCTCCGTATAGTTTTCTTCTTCTTCGTCGTTCTTTCTCACACTATGTAGTAGTATCATCCCCGGAACTTTTCCTCTTTTCTTCTTATTATTAACCATTCTACCCGAGACTCTTCTTTTATCCTCGTTCGTTGTCGCCAATTTCTTCGTCTTGCTCCTGTTTCTTCGTTCACGCGGGTGCTATACACAACTTTTACTTTAGAAGAAGCTCGTCCGCTAATTTGTCCCCACAGATAACCAAGCGATCCACGAAAAGCCTTGTATCTGCCTGTGACATCTTGCAGAGCCTTACAATTTCTCCAAAAGCCGCGCCAATGAAAAAATAAACCATCGAAAGAGAGAAAGAAAGAGAGAGTGAGAGAGAGGCGCTGCGAAAAGATTAATGATTGTATAGAATACCACGGCGATTTTTTTGCGTTGCGCTGACCATCTTACAAGTTCTGTGATTATTGATAAGAAGCTTTGACCATATGTTTACATGTTAACAACTTACATAACTTTTCATAAAATTAATTTATTTTTATTTTGTTTTTGATTAATTAATAATTAATTTAGTTTTTTATAATCTGAAAGAACGCTTAATTTTTTTAAACTTTTTTAAAGAATGTTATAGAAAAGAAGTTATGGGTTTTAACAAAGGATCTATCCTTTGCAACACAGCGTGCATCTACGTAATACTAGATATCAAGTATATAAATATATCTGACGAATAATAAAAAGAATATAAAAAATTAACGGTGTGATATAAAAAATTTTAAGATTCTGTTGTTTCACAGCACCAATCAAACTTCTTTCGTTTTCGTTCTCGTTTGCGTTCTTGGATGCATGCGATCCAGATTGTACATATAACACGTACGCTTGCGTCTGCTATTTCTTTTCTTCCACCTCAAAATTAATTAACGCCCGGTACGCTGTAATATGCGGCCATTAGGCAGCAGCCGTCGCTTAAGATAGCGCTTTAAGAGCTCCTCTTTTTCTTAAGAGATGGATGCCGTTATCGCGACTAAGCAGGGAACGAATGCCAAAATACAAAGGGAGACGGGGAAGTTGAGTTTTCTCTTTTACCATCTCCCCTTCTCTCACAGGGTGCGCAATGGCAGAAACAGACGCGACGAGACAGAAATGGTTTTATCAGTTCTTTTGAGAGCGTTCGCACCTCTTGACCCTCAGCCTCGTAAAGCCGAAGAAAAACGGATGCTTGTGCGCGTTGCACGCGTGCGCGAAAGGTTCAGCCGCCCGCGCGCGATTGTAAAATCAGTGCACTAGCCTGTCACGATTGATAATGCTGTATCAGTATAAATTCCGAGATGCGCACGACTTTTGGAATATTTGATATTTCTGTGAATTTTTATTATAAAATTAGCACAGAAAAGAAAGTTTTAAAAATACTACGTAAAAATAAATTTATAAGTTTTCATTTATTTAACTGCTAATTAAATGTATGTATTTGTCTTTAATGCATCGGTGCTACTGTTAAAAAAAGATATAAAATAAAAAAATAAAAAACTTGATTGTGACACTTGATATTTGACTTTTTTGTATCAGGCTGCTTTATAATCCTGATGAACTGAGAAATCCACGTCGATATAAAAACGATAAAAAATATAATATAAAAAATTTAATATAAAAATGACACTAACGTGGTTTAAATGGCTTGAATGCTATTTTTAAAAATGAAGAATGTAAATTTTTAATCATTTGTTAAGTTTCTAGTAGTTTAATGCTATCGATGATCGTAATACAATTACTTGCGCACCGTTACTCGCGCGACGAACTCAATGATAATTAGTTTCACGAGTTTAACCAGGTGGCAAGCTTGACCAATCTTTTTATGCTTCCACACGTCCTCACTAATCACACTCGACACACGCTAAACTAATAGTACGTTGTTCGCAACCAGCAAGAGCAAGCAAATCTTTACGATTTAAATCAAATTTGATTTTGCACTTGTTATCAAATATATATTTTTTTAGATTATTTAATCTGGATAGAAAAAAAATCATGGCCTCAATTTATACACGTTTAGTTGTTACACCATATAATAGTTTAATAGTAACTCCGCTTATGATGATTGAAAAAATAGGCGACATATATAAATTGTTAGTTTACAACTTTTTTCAGCGCAACTTGTCTGATGAGCAACTCCGTAGATAATTGGATGAATGGCAATGACATCACCTGTGGCGGCATTCCAGGATTGTCGAAGGAGAAACGCGAGCTTTGCTATATAAATCCCGATGCTACCATGGCTGCAGTTAAAGGGTTACAAATGGCTATATCTGAGTGCCAATATCAGTTCACGTGGCATAGATGGAACTGTTCGTCCATTACTCTCCGAAATAGACTTCAGCAAAACAGTGTTCTTCTTCAACGAGGTACGAAAAATACGTAATTCTCTTAACGATCAAAATTTGATTAGTTTCTGAACTCGTGATTAACAATCCGTTGATCCGCTGATGACAAACTGAAATTTTTTTTCTAAATTATTAAATTAGTCTCAATTTAAATAAACACAACTGCGCTATAAATATGATCAAATGGAAAATGTAAGACTCGATTAGATAACTAAAATAACTGATAAAATAACTCTAATAAAATAATATGAAAAACAATAAAGAGAAAAAGATATACTTTTGGAAGAGAGGTTTTTTATATATTGTGTCACACACATTTTCAAAAATCTACGACGTGTCTGTTACATTACAAAACTATATTTTTGTTACTATCTTACGTTAGGCATATATCAAATAAAAATGTTATTATTTTATAAATATATATGATATAATGTAGCAAATATAATATTTTTTTCAACTACTCTACTATATATGTTAATGTATATATGTTATGTTTAAAAAGCAAAATATGCAAACCACATGCAAACCGGAAATTGTTAATCGGAAATTTATACTCTGCGATATTTCGCATCCATGAACAAAAGTTCTCGATGATTCTTCATCACGTAATTGCTATATTCAAGTTTCTCAGAGAACACGAATATGTCTTTTACGACGTCGTTGACGGGGACGGTTGAGGCGAGACGAGACATTTCCTTAAATCAAAGCGTAAGCTACTCGCGACGGACCCCGAAAACCTGTCCCAGTTCCATAAGAAGACTCACGGCCGCCAGCCTATTCCGGTGTGACATATAAATTCGTCGTAGCGCGTACGTGCGCCGAAAGAGGAAACATATATTGTGTCGGGCGAATGCGCGACATCGAGCGCACCTGACCTGAAAGCTTAAGTTCGTCCGCGGAAAAAAAAGAAAGAGAGAGAGAGAGAAAGAGAGAGAGAGAGAGAGAGAGAGAGAGAGAGAGAGAGACTCAGAAATCAACTTCCCGTTCAGCTCTTCGTTATCTGCCTGTGAATCGGTACGTCTTTTCTTGTTTGCGAGACAGGAGGAGGTGTCGATTCTACGACTTTTTCGAAAGTTATGTAAAGCGACCCGTCTGACCAATCGTAGAATTCTAACGAGAGAAAAATTTTAAGAAATTATTATAATACTCTTCAACATCATTTCTCGCAGTTAGCAAAATCATTTTCTTTTCGTTTCTACCACATTGTTCTTATTTTATTTATTTTCAAATGTAATGTGTTTTGATAAAGAAAATTAAGTTTTGCAGCAAATAATTCCGTGTTGACGCAAGAATAAAATTTTTGAGTCTGTTTTTAATCACGTCGCCTTTCATTCAAAACTTTCTTGTACTTGTTGTGATAAAAGGATCAGATGTGCAAAAAAGTGACTCGTTGCTTACCTATAATATTAACACAACAATCACTTGGTCATTATTAGATTTTCGTTTTTCAAGAATCAAATGGCAGTAAGCTTTTGAGAAACGCACCATCTCCGTAAGCGTTTCTTTTTTAAAGATATTGATAGGCTCCAGGTGAAGAGAAAGAGAAAGAAAGGGAGAGAGAGACGGTCTGAAGACCGCGTTTGAGAAATCTACCGTATCGAATTCGGACCCGGCTTCTCGAGAAGAGTCGTTCATAGTTAAGTCGCTCGGACACGGTCCTCTTTGCCCTCTCGTTGCTCCCTGCTTCCCCCTTTCCTCCCCTATCTCATTCTCTCTCGCCTATCGTCACGATTTTGTTGGACTTCAGCAAAACGACTTAATGTATTATGAAAAGTACACGGAACCGATCTTTGGCCGCTTCGACCGGTGCGCAAGGCCCACACAAGAAGACCGGAGTCCGCTGTCGCGCTCTCTCGTAACGGCCGCCTTTGACACTGCACTATGACAGGATTTATAGTTATAAATATGGAAACACCTATATATATATACATATATATATATATATATATATAAATGTTCTGTTTTATTTTTAAATGACTCAGGTAATTTTTTCACTCTTAGATTCTGACATCAAAGATTTCATAAAAATAACGACGTGATAGACCTTGTTAGAAGTCGACGTTATTTAAACGTCGAAGATGTTCATAAAAACTGGTTGTATCAATTAACCTTCTGTATTAATTATAGAATTTAATTATGGAAAATAATAAATACTATAGAAAACAAAGTCTATAATTATCATAGAAAGTAATAAATTATAGAAAATAAGAACAAAACTAAGGGAAACAATAGTTAATTGAACAATCGAACTCATTGAACTTGTTTTATCTTTGAACTACCCGTTCTCGAAGAACGTGAGACTTCTCTCGCGCAAGTGCTATCTATTGAGTAATCTAAATAGTGATTTGAGCTTTTGACACGCGGGAATAGCGTAGGGCACTATTCGTCACTACGTCGCTGCGCCAAGCTGCAAAGAGACAGAGATCGCACTATGCGTTTCTCTCAGAATTCTTTTCTACCGTCCTTTTCGGATTCTCCTCGAACTGTCCTTGAGAGGAGAGATGTATAACTTCTCGCAGAAGATTTATTACACGTTTTCTCCGTCCCTTTCGTTGTCGAGAAACAGCGATGGTTTCGCGGCACAGTTATCTGCATCAAAAAACAGTTGCTTTGCTACCAATAGTCGTATATAGCAAAAGCTTACAACCAACCCCTTCTACCGGCTATATAAAGAATCTCTTCTTCCTGTTGTATCTTTCGAATTCGGTCACGGTTTACTAAGTAGACGTGCGCTTTTCGATGTAGACGTTAACAGTCTTGGCGCCGAGACACAATATCGAGTCTGATAGTGCATACGCGTTTAAAATTGGTGGTCATCATTCTGGTTCAATCATTTCCAATATTTCTATCAACCTGGAAGATTTCGGAGAAATTCTCTGATCCGGAGACAATTTTCGACATTTACTGAGGAGATTCTTTAACGTTGTCGAGTTCCGTGCGATCGACGCAATCAGCTGCGAGCTATCCTTACGTCTTTACTCAAACAACAAATAAACGGACCCATTTTGTTGCGACTGATCTACTTCTAGATCTAATCTAGTGGTTAAAAAGATTTTTTGTTATTGCTGTTATCCTTATCGCCTTGTTTTCAGATAAATTTTATTACAAATCTATTATTAAGTTTTCAATGAAGTTATTGATAGATATTACACATACGGAGAAAACATTAAATTCTTTTCAAGTTGGCACAATCTATTACTCTAAACTTGTTTAGCTGTTACTGTTAAAACAAAAATATGCTTTGCAACGCGATTTTCATGTGAAATCGGGCGAGAAATTGATCGCGATTTGGCCTGTTGCGCGCACGGAGTTTGGCATTACATTGTTTCAGACACCCCGTCGCGAGAAATCGTTTATACATGCGGATGCCTGCCGGCCGTCGCTGCTGATGCCCGCGCTTTGTTTTGACGGACCGCTGAATAATCTACTACTGAACCGCGCCTGATGGCTGGCTGTCTGTTTGTCTGTCTGCTCATCGTCTTGTTCCGTTGTCCCGAACTTGCTACCGAAGTTCCTTCTACGGAAGCTCGACTGCTGCGGTGTCTCGCTGTTTCATGATCTCTGTCCTTATGCGCGAACAGAAAGAAGCAAATGCGTTATCGTGCATATATTATCTTGCATTATCCAATGTCGTGTTCGTCACCGACCACGAGCAGCAATTTGCTAACGAAGACAACTGCGGAACGCAAGTGTTTTCTTTTAGTGTCTCGATATATATATATATCGTGTTTTGACGATATATATATATCGTGACCACTTACAAATATATCTGACAATCCTGTAATTCTATTATTGTATTCCGATATGTTTTTTTCCTTTGCTTGCGATGGGAAAAGAATACTTAATACACACTCCTAGTGTATTTGCTGAGAAACAAAGCATAATATAGAATTTATTAAGCAATAAAATTATATTTTTAGAAGACTATAATAACAAAAACTATAAATTTGTGTATATGAGGGACGTCCTCGGGTTCTTTATATAAAAATAATTGTGTAGAATGATCGGCCACAAGAACTATTTACAAGAAGTTCTTGTTCACTCTCTCAGCATGACACATCTATCTGTACATTGTATTTACTCTGTCTAATTTTGTATATCGTTGAAGTGTTATTTTTTTTCACTTGAATTGTCGACTGAAGATGACTTAAATAAAAGTTGAAACGTTTCGACACAAAAATTCAACTATATCTTTGCAAATAACGCCCTGCATCTGGTTCCTATTGGCCGATCATTCTACACAATTAAAAACTATAAAGTTTTGTGTATGAAGACGACATTTAATAGATCAATCACATAAAAAAGAGCTAATACGCCTTCGTCAAAATATAAGGCGACAAAAGGTAAGTAAAATCGGCCGATTATCTCAATCACGTTTTGTTACAGGATATAGGGAGACAGCATTTGCCTACGCGATTTCGGCAGCTGGCGTGGCTCACAACGTAGCTCGTGCCTGTAGTATGGGTCGCTTGATCTCTTGTAGCTGCGATCCGTCTAGCTATAAAGGTAAAATCCCAGCGAGTGCCAGAGGCGTACAATGGAAATGGGGTGGCTGTTCTCACAATCTTGACTACGGCATAGAATTCTCGAAACAGTTCCTAGACCCGCGGGAAGAAGTTGGCGACATACAGTCTACAGTGATTCTACATAATAATCAAGCTGGTCGTTTGGTAAGAACCGCTTTTGCAACTTTTGTAACTCATGTTAAGTTTGCTCATTCTATACTTGTTATTCGTTTTTTTGGACGTAAATCATATATATGCATAAATATTGTACAATTCTATCAATGAAGAAAACGTACGCATTTTATACTACAAGCATACAAAATATCGTCTTTTTATGGAGACTTCCGTGTACACAAACACATAGTATCCCCACGATAAATGATGCGCCATTTAAAGCAGTCGTGCGCAAGAAACGTACCGTTAAACGATCAACGGGGAATCTCGAGAGGAAGCGACTTCGCAATCGCGTGCCGTGTCCACCCGCGAATAATATAGCGCGCACGCCATCGTACGTGGATCCGTGAGAAGTTCCTTCGAGTTCTTTTTGAGCGCGATTCTTCTCTCTCTTCGTCCTTTCTTCCGACTTTTCGACGGCTCTTTTACTTTTTAGCTCTTCTTTCTTCCCTCCTGTGATAGAAAAAGAGAGGAAATAGATAAGAAAGAGAAACAGAAGAAGATAGACAAAAAGAGAGAGAGAGAGAGAGAGAGGGAGGGAGGGAGGGAGAGAAAAGACTCCTCCTCTTCTTCCATCGACCTCTCCATGTTCGCTCTCTCGCCTCGACATTATTAAGACGTAGCCCCAGGCTGGACCACCCAGCCGTAGACTCATTAACTGTTTTGTACGCGACACCTCTTTGTTTAAAAGAAACTGGGCCCTTCTTCCTTCTCCCTCCTTTTCTTTGCCTTCTTGACTACTTTGCGCGCTCTGCGCATCCGAGCAGCTGTTTGTACACCGTGTTAGAACCGGCGTTTTTCAGCCAACTTTGCAACACCGTGGACATCGCGCAATCTAAAGGAACGATTCGATTACGTTCGCCTCGTCCGTCGAACCGAAAGCTACAGCGAAAAAGAGACCCGGCCGTGACAGATGTAAATGAAAAAGTCGGTCGACCGTTTTGTACAAAGTCAACCGAGGTGATTTTTTGTGATTTTGTCGCTCAGTATTGTCAGTTCACCTACGAGATCTTTTTCAGTTTACTGAAACGCAAAGCTATATATTTTAGTTGTATTCAGCAGAAAATAAAATGAAGAATACATGTATAAACGTTGTATTTTTAAACTTTCGATTTTACGTTACATTATGTTTATAAATTCATATTTACTTAATTATTACAGGCAGTAGCCAGCAACATGCAAGTACGCTGCAAGTGCCACGGAATGTCCGGTTCGTGCGAGCTGAAGACCTGCTGGAAAGTCACACCGGACTTTCGGGTAGTCGGCAAAACCCTCAAGAACCGTTTCAGAAACGCTGTATTGGTAACGCAGAACAATATCAAAGGAGATGTGATACCAAATAAAATTCGGGGACAGCGTCGGAGACGACCCGATCGACAGAAAAAGAAACATCGCGGCAATCTTGATCGTAAAAAAAAACCACGGAATCTTGCCAAGCAGTTGTTCTACTACCAGAAATCGCCCAATTTCTGCGAACGTGATCCGGAGATTGACGTAGCCGGCACGACCGGTCGCAGATGCAACAAGACTAGCACAGGTGGAGACGGATGCTCCAGTTTGTGCTGCGGCAGAGGTTATAATGTTGTGCGACAACGACGAACGGAGCGGTGCATGTGCAAATTCCATTGGTGCTGCGTAGTGCACTGTCATAATTGCACGGTAGAAGAGTGGATCACGGTTTGCAAGTGAGACGGAACTTTGGCGGAGAAAAACAGAAGAGTAGAAAAATAAAAGATAAAAGTCTCAAAAAACTGATAGAAATCAAGGCGGTCTTTTTTATTTTACTATTAAGTCAAAAATAATAACAAAAACCGATCGACTGAAAGAAAAAAGAAAAGAAATTGGAAATTTCATATTTGCACGCGAGAATCCCTTATATAAAATGTGTAAAAATTAATATCGTGTTATTAAGCTTATCGATTGCCAATATGAGACAGAAAATTGATAGAATGGTTCTTATTGGTATTACTAAACACAAACAATTTTTCCTGAATGATCCTGGAGAACGTGTGATTATAAAACAGATCGCTCTGCTACCTTTGAATCTCTTTCTCTCTCTCTTTTTTTCTTCGCAAAGAGATACTGAAATGTAATAATCTTTATTAGTAAAATCCGATTTTTGTACTCCGACTGAACGTATGAGAGAAATATGAATCAATTGCAGAAATCCACTCATATCAGGAGAGAATTAGCGCGAACCATAGCGTGTGTGAATACTAGAAACTAATTTATAGACAAAGCAATAATAACCTAATTTATTTATAACGCTTTATTTAATTGATATTTAATTGATATTTTAACTTTTATATAAGCCGTAAGACACCTTTCTCTTCCAGCACAGTATTATTAGACGAAAAATATGTGTCCTCTATTCGGTGGACATAATTGTACACAACTTAATAATTCGCGTACAATAAAGAGAGTTCCTTCACAAACAATATCAGTTATTTGTCTTCAAACATTTTATTAAATTATTATTTAGATTAATCCTACACACGTTCTTATTCCCTTATCTATTATATTATCCTTATCTATTGTATAATATAAACACTTTGCAAAATTTGTTTTTTGTTCTAATTTATAAAAAAATTTACAATTTTCTTTTTTATTGATTTGTTATAAATTACTATTAAAACTTTGAAAAAATGATCCATGCTAATTCCATCTTTGCCGAGAAAAAATTGTATTTGAACTAAGCTGTGCCGAGTTTTTCAACAATCAAGGCTAATTGTTTTATTACGTCATTCCTATAATATTACTTGTGTCTAGATAATATACTCCTGCACTACTATAGCTATAATATTGCTGCACAACATTACTTAACAATGATTCTTTTCAAATTTATCGGTTAAATTGACGTTTAGTAATCTTGATTTCTGATGCGCAATAGTCACACATATGTATAATTGTTCCTAAAAAAAGTAAAACCCAGCTATGAAGTACTTCTATCTTTTGTGGAAAACATAAGTGAACATAGATATGTCAATACTGCATGAGTGTCGTTCTTTAATACAAGCCAATAATCACTTGTACAAGCTTCATTGTATGGTAATTCTTTTGTTTCGACAATCGACAGAAAGATACACAAAGATATGGAAAAACCAGAAGAGAAGCAGAGGATAGCAGGTATCTGTATCTCAGTTATCTGTAAAAGACCACAAATAAAAAAAGAAGGAAAAGACAACGTAGTGATTCTCAATGCGGTAAAATACATTGAGAGAAGGAACTTATTGATTTTGTATGAAATAAACGACGCAAGATGATCAGAGATAAAGTACCGCGATTCGCGCGATACGTATGTGATCGGCACAGAGATGACTTGTAAACACGAGCTAGTGATTATCGGAATAAATCCTCATCATGATTAATTTTCTACAATATATCTTCAATTTACACTTTGATTTTAATTTTATTGTGGCTCACACACACACACACACACACACACACACACACACACACACACACACACACATAAAATAATTTTTTAATTAAAAATTATGTCGCTGTTCAACTTGAATATCCTTTGATGTGTTTTTTTTTCACATATTGTTTTTATATAGAAAAAATTTCCTACACACATTCCCTATACATTTTTTTCAATTTAGCAGATAAGTTACTGCATCAAAATACTAATATTCATTATTGTTCATACGATGCAAATTCATGACTTGAAATCGGCAGAAGCTATATGTTCAAATACTCAGTCATTGACTGCCAAAATTGTGGAAAAACTGTAATTAAGTTTTTTTTACTGTATAAGCAAAAAAAAACTAATTGTTTTTTTACAAGCTTTTGCTAACATTAGCTCGTAAAAACTTTGAATGCGCAACAAAGTGCTCGAGGTAAAAGGACGAAAAATCCAAGAAAGTACTTGTGAAACAAGAAGGAGTTGCAAGATGCACATCCGCATTAAGGACGGCACGGTCCTGCAAACGGCGAGCGGCTTCTTTTGACGGCAGTGGCATAGCGGCCAGAACGACGAAGAAACCACGATAAAGCGCATTAATTTATCGCGCGCGCGTCCGCCTCCTCTTGAGAGATCTTTTTCCGAGTTGCATTGATCTAAAGAACGAGACTAAATGCGAGCGTACGCGAACGTGATTATTTCTCTTATTTATTCTTCTTTTGTCTACTTTCTTCAGTTTATTGTACATGCAAAAGATTACGCAGTGTATACGAATAATATACGTTTTGACTATGCATATTATTATAGAAAATAATAAACACGTTATTTTGTTAAAATCAAATAAAACATTATTTAATAGAAAATGTTTAATATTTTACTACTGTGTGAAAAGTAGAGAAAGAGAGAGAGAGAGAGAGAGAGAGAGAGAGAGAGAGAGAGAGAGAAGTAACTATATTTTATTTTTTTAATAAAATTGCAAGTTAATTATATATATCTTTTTTATTGTATAATACATAAAAAAACTATTTACAATAGGAAAGAAATATTATATCACTCTTCCTGAGTGATATAATATTTATATTTTGTCTTTTCGCTTTTCCATATGACTTTAACATTTACATCAAAGCATTGTTAATTCAACGAAATATAAAAATTATAAAATAAACAAATTACAAGCATGAAATAAATAAATGATATAATTATTTTTTAATAACTAGATTTCGTGAGATGATCATTTTCTTTTACACTCTATGAGTGAAGATTACGGTGTCTGGCGATAAGCGAAAGCGCTGGAAACTCAGTGAACTTATTAATAAGAGGATTCCGGGATCCGGATAAGCAATTTGAAAAGGAAGCCGAACGAAAAGAGAATTAAAGACTATCCGTATAGCACTGACGGTTCTCTCGATCGGACTTAAAATAATCCTTATAACGACAAACGGCAAAAGAGGAAGAGAGAGGAGGAGAAGGAAGTGAGAATATGAATTTCTAGAGAAGAGAAATGACGCGAAGGAGAGTTAGACGACTGTTTGAGAGTTTCTGGCTGGACGGCAGTCTAGCGAGTGAAATCAATGAGCTAACAGGCTTGTTCGGAGTTAGCAGTTAGTTAATTAAGTCGACATTATTGGATCATAGAAGCCAACCATTGCGCTCACATCCCTCGTCGAGTAAACCTCACTGCCAACCCACACGGACGCGTCGTGATACACTTAGGCCGTACTGGCACTGTAAGGGTGGACGCCGCGGGGTCTGCACGATCTACCAGACGCGTTTTAATTAAGAGGTGAGTTCTGTCGCGCGCGGGACAACTTAGAGTGGTGTACCCTTCGTGTAAGTATATATAATTCTCACGCTTCCTTCGCAAAGTTTCTTTTCATCGTCTCCACGGCTTACGGTCAGAAGACAGCGTGAAGAAAGTCGAGAAATAACAAAGCTGAGAAATGGCGATAGTGTGACGACGGAGAATAACACGCGCGAGAGTGCAATCGGTACTTGAAAAGAAAACAAATGTGTCAAGATTGAGTTTACCGGACTATTTATAACATAGGTAATTTTCTTTTACTCTTTTTACTCTCAAACAAAAGAAAACCATCGCGTTGATTAAAAGCAACAGATAGTAAATATATTTATCGTGCATTTATCCAATATATAAATATATATCAATATACATATGCATATATACATATACATGTGTGTACGCGCGCGCGCCATTGTTATATCTCTAGTTTAAATTGCTAAAATGTAAGAAAATAAATTAAATAGAATTTAAAATAATTAGCAACCATAAATGTTAGCGTAAACGTATACGATAATACGAGATAATATATTTTACAGCCTTTGAATTATTGTAAGTGTAAAGTTCCTAATTGTGTTAACTGTGTAAGAACAACAAGAAATCATATTTTAAGAGATAGATAGAAACATTATTTATTCAGCGCTTTGAGATTCCCTTAAACGCAAAAAAAGAATTAAAAAATATATACATATATATTTACACAACAAAAATACATAAAAGAAAACTTTAGTAATTACAAAATTAAAAAACATACATAAAACATAAATTTAAAAAAATACAGAAAACTTGAACAAAATTAATAAAAAGGTAAACTAAAAATCAATAGAAATACAAAATCAAAATCGAAACGATTAAACAGAAATAGAAATTAACAGAAAAAATTAAGCGTTGTCACTATCCAGCGAGTATCTGGAAAACACAGCTCTGAAAACTTTTGTCGTTTCTAACTCGATTATTAGATTAGAAGAAATGGTATTCCAGATATTGATGGCAGAGCAGATGACAAAAGAACGTTCATAACTCTCAATATAAAGATAAAGAGACATGATAAAATTATCTTCAGCCATCTGCTTTAAGCTTATTACAAAAGTAAAAAGCTTTATGAAAGAAAGATTAATATGTCAAAAACACTGCATGTATAAGATGCAGATCATATAAGACATGTTCTACAATCATAACTAGTGTTGAATCATTGTAAAAGCATAAACAATAATCCAGATGAGAATAGATAAATGCAATCTTACAAATTTATTCTGAATTGCTGTAGCAGTAATTTTTCATATAAATTTAAGCTGACAAAGTATGCTGCAAATTTTATAAGGGATATTTATAACATGCTTGCCTTAAAAAAGAAAGCTTAAAAATGATAATATCACGATATTTTAATTTGAAGAAATATTAGACAGTAATGTCCTTAATCATGATATACAGCAAAAAATTAATTGCATTGACGATTAATTGTACTGACATATCTGGCAAATCTCATAATAATCTGGGTTTTATCAAAGTTGAGCAAAAGTTTGTTTTACATAACCTAGGAAATTATATTCTAACTATCTCAGAAAGAGAGAGAGAGAGAGAGAGAGAGAGAGAGAGAGAGATATTATGTAAAATAATTATGCGATATAAAACTGTTCGTCTATTATCTATTTTGAAACAATATAAGAAGAAACATATATTAGTCGTATATCAACATTTCTGAATTATCGACATTGATGAAACAACAAACCGAGAAAATGAAATAAGGAAGAGAAAAGCGAGAACTGTTGAGAGATAAGGTCTCACGCGCAAACTGTAAAAAATATCCAGAGAAGTGCTTAAATGTTGCATGAGCTTCAACGAAGAGAAAACCAAGCGATCAGATTCTCTGTATTAATTAATCCGCTGGCGGAAATAACGTACAGTCGTCGCGCAATCTTTTCAAGACGAGAACGCGAGAACTGCGACACCTCAGGCGGAATCTACAAACAGGTTGACGCTTATCTGCCGAAAGCATCGATCTCTGGGTAATCTGTAAAAGGGATAAGGCGAGAAGCAAGAAAGGACTTGCATAAGGTGTCCTTTGAGATACATGCGCATCTACGCCGGTGAGTAGTCCGAGCCAGCATGCGGAAAGACACGATCTGTGCAAGTCGATTCTTTCGTTGCAAACGCCGAGAACGAAACAGATAAATTAACAAAGAGAAAAATTGATAGACAGAAGAAAAAGAAAATCTAGAAACTTACAAATCATGCATTTTGCTTTAATATCGAGATATTACAGAAATAACGTACTTTTCTTTTCTAATAAATAATAAATTTCAAAATCTTATCCATCATAAAGTCTATTCTTTAGACAAATAAAAGTTTTAAGATCAGAAAATATAGTAATTATAAATTATAACTTATTTTGCATTATTCTCACATGTAAATCACGATATTGCAAAAGTATTTCAGTATTGCTATAGTAATAATCAAGTAATAATTAATCACAAGAAGAAACCGAGAGAGAAATAAACTGACATTTCTCTTGTTGTGTAAGTGCATCGTTCTTATTATGAGAGCACATGAGAAACGCAAGCGAGCCACTTGTCAGCGACTCACGGTGGTACTTTCCGACGGAAGGAGTGTCGAACCCTTTTCAACTGGTCCCAGGTCCGGTCAAACCCGACGACTCTCGCTTTCGGTCTTCTTATCCTCCTCTCTCTCTTCTTTTTTCTTCTGTCACTATTACCGTTGTCGTTTCTTTTCAAGGATTTGCGGTGCTAACATTCCGTCGGCCGTACTCTAGACCAAACAGATATCAACTTTCCCACAGTTACTTTTTCGGGAAGCGAACGCACGGAACGTGGTCCAATATCTTCCCTCCTCCGTAATTTCGTAGAAACATATGCCGGAAGACCTGGCGATTTCTGTACGTATCTTGAATGTAATATTGATCACATGGGAAATAAATCGCGATTGTCAAGCAGCTGTAACCATTTCTCTTCGAATCTATATCACTTGCAATATCAACCGTTCTCTTCAACAGTGTGATTCAATTTAATTCCTAAAATATTATCTTAATATGCTGACTGAAAAATTCATGATTATTTGATCAATTTGATTACGTATACATAATATCAAGTTAAATAAATATATATGTGTGTATATATATTTTTTATATGTATATTTTTTTTATCTACAAAAATTAAAACTACTAATGGTAACAATAATGCACCTTTTCAAAAAATACAGTTTAGCCAATGATTTCTCAAACTCGTGATTTACTTATTCTCCGCTAACTGTTTTGCCGTGTAAACGAAAGGCAAACGTTCGCAGACAAGTTCTCTCTTTCAAGAAAAGAAATCAAGTCTGAGAAAAATCTAAAATCTATCTAAAATATACACATATAAATTTCTTCTATCTTTCAATCCTATTAAAGCACATATTTCGCCGTGGTTCCTCGTACATATTGCGTAAAACTTTCTCACAACGCATGTTTCGTTGACTTTTGTGATTCTTCCTTCCTTTTAAAGAACACGTGCATGAGTCCACTCTGTGGCCGCGCGTTTAATCCACAGAAGAAATCGAACGAGAGAAGAGAAGGCGAGAAGCAGCAGCGGGAAGACCGGTGATGGACCGAGTGACGCGGAAAGCTTTTTTCTGAAATCACGATACTCGTTCACGTTCTTTTCCCCTGCTTCGTTGCCTTGCGGCGTGCAGTCGGGCATCGATAATTTAGCGCCCCGTCGTATCAATAAACCTGCACGAGTGCGCGCAACGCAAAGAGAAAGGCGAACGCAGTACAAACCCAGGACGAAAAGCAAAGATATAACGGGGAGAGACAGAGAAAGATTCTGAAGGGCGCTCGGAGGGAAAAAAAGAGGAAGGTGAACGTGATGCAGAACGGAACTGTGAACGTCCTCCGGATCGCGAGAGTGGCTTTTCTTATACGGCTGTTCGCATATAGTTAGTGACGCGCCGTCCTCTCGCTCGAGTCGCTCTCCTTCTCCCTAACTCGCTATTACAAGCGGCAAGAAGCGGTATTACACGAAACCCGCCGTGCCGACAAATCGACAGATTATGCCGGACAAACGCCGCGACCTACCGGGAATAAATGAATTAGCTAACGACGTGATTCCACTCATTTCTCACTCATACGACGGGTTCTCATTCGCCGCTGACTGACTTACGTAAAACTTTTAAATAAAGATTCATGCGATTTTGTAGTAATTCAAAAATATATATGTGTCTAAAAAATGACTAATTAATTTTTTGTATACATATTTCCAGAAATGTGTGTAATATTTACTTCGCGATGATAAATGAGATAATAAATCAACTAAACTACGATTATTAATAATAATACGACTACTAATCGACTGTTAATAATATTTTTTAAACATCATGTGCAAAAGTACAATAATTCTTTTAGCATTTCTACAAAAACGCGTCTAACGCATATAACATCTCTCTCTCTCTCTCTCTCTATATATATATATATATATATATATATATATATATATATATCTTTAAAACCTTGATCATGCATGATTTAAGATATAGAATGCAATTAAAACCTGCAAACTTTTTCAAAGCTTATCGACATCTACATAATAGTTGAAGTAACATAAAGTAAGAAAGAAAATACTTTTAAATAAACAAGATTTATATATAACAAAGAAATATAATTATTCTATTATCTCTTAAAGTATTTATTTTAGTACATTTGTATAAAACTAACTATTGCATGAAGTTTTTCTTTCACAAGATGTGTTTACAAAAAAAGAAAATATTTTAAAAGGATTTAGTGCTCTAAAATAGGTCAAAGTCTTAATAAATATGGTTCTACAAATGAGTTTTTAGAATATTGAAATATTTTAATTTTTTTTGTTTTTAATATTTTCATTTTTCTTTTGTGTATTTTTTGTATATTTTTATGGTTTTATTTTTATTTTAACTTTTTGTTTTTTTATATTCTTATTTTTATTGTACTTTATACAAAAACAATAAAACAGTTTCATGTTATCTTATCAGAGAACATACTTGAAATAATTTCTTTCTGTGTCTATGCAAGCCTTCCAAAATAAAAGTATTTCAAAAACAATTCGTTCAACTGTTTATTAAAACTTTTCTACTTATTTTGAAATATACTAAATTTCTTTAAAATAGTTTATTTTTTTCTTAAACATGCTGCATATTTAAAATAGTTTTACGTAATTCACACGTGATCTGCGTGACAAATAAAATAAATATCCACTTACTACATTTCTGTAGCCTTATAAGTCATATTGAAAACGTTTGTTCTGAAACTTTATCAAAATAAAAATATTATAATAAAAATTATTGAAAGTTTTAGTTATCTTATGATTAAGAAAAATAAGTCAAAAAACTAATTTCTGAAATATTCTGAGAGACACATTTTTTTAATCGTTTGAGAAAAATGTGATTAAAAGTGCAAATGTTACACCGCGGCTTAGTATAATTTAATTAAAACATAAAACTGTTAAACACATAAGTAAGAATGTAAGTCGGGTTTGCGGTCGATAGATCTTGTCTTTAGAATCTTTTCTTTGCTCTATTCTTCGGCAATGCCTGTTGAAATTTTTAGAAAGCAAACTATTACGATTATCTCTCGTTCACGAAGTATAAGAGTGAGAGTGAGAGAGAGAGAGAGAGAGTGTGTGTGTGTATGTGTGTGTGTGCGTGACCAATCTTAATGTCTTTCAAAATATTCAAAAAATGTTCGGAGAGTCTTGATCTTCGATCACAAGAAAAAGATTTTATGTCTATAGGTACATCCTACTTTATTTTCTGAAAAAAAACCATATACACATTTATATAAAAACTATCAAAGCTCAATGAAATTATTCTATAACAACTATAACCTTTTTTATACAATGTCTATTGAATTTTATCAGATATTGTTAATTTCTAATTAACCGTTAGAATATTTATAATCATTTTTTAAAATAAATATTTGTTTTAAAAAACAGAAAAAAATATAAATCCATATAATTTTGTGTTTTCAAATTTCTAGTTTTATAAAAAAAAACCTCTTGCATATAATGAACTTTTGTTGATTTGTTGTAATCATTACGTAGGGCACTCTATAATTTTGATTTTGATTTCGATATCTTTCAGGCTGTAAACATTGCCTACTTACAAGATGAATGAGTTTGGTAGACAAAAAGCAAGCAATAATTGGCGTGGTAGTAGTCAAAATTTAGAAGAAATGGAGAATCAAGGCAGAAATTGGGACGCAGGACATGGAACTCTACAGCGATTGGACAGCATTCAGGATCCAGGAAAGAGATATATGTTAAAGAATCGCGTTGGTTTTGGCGTATGCGGTGATGTTTACGAGGCGATTGATCAGCAAGCTGGTATACACCATAAAACTAACATACAGTCATTCAGCGATAATTTTCCTAGTCATTTTACACGGGAAGGGAGAAGAGAATAATAATCTCATATACTTCCAAGTGTTTTTCTTATAAACTTCTATTAGATGTTTATTAGACGTCATATAGAATTATGAATGTCTAGTAGACGTCTAATGAATGTTATGTCTGTGTAGATCGATGTAAATAAAAATCTATAAATATGAAAGCAGAAGAAAACTTATGATTTACACCACAAAGCAGTTACGCGCAGAGAATGGATGTGTATCAAAATAATTGTATTGCAGGAAATAAAAAGGTTGCCGTTAAAATCCAAAAGCTTACACCGGAAACGCAGTGTCTGATCGTTGAAGAATATCGTATCCTTCGTGATTTTGCCGGTCATCCAAATCTTCCGGATTTTTATGGAATATATCGCAGACGATCCGCAAAGAAATCCGAATATGACGAAATTTGGTTCGTTATAGAGGTAAGTTACATTCTCAATTCATTTGCTGTTTTAAATGTTTTATTTTCTTTTGTTTCGTTGATATATTCGTAATGCGTCAGAAAAAAAAAGAAGAGAGAAAACTAAGAAACAAGAAAACACACAGGATAGAGAGATGTAGAATGAAAGAACGCGAGAGAAAAGCAGCGAAAGAAACGAGGAAAAAAACAAGGCAAGAAATAAGAATAGCTGTGTGTATCCGAGACCTGAAGCCAATTTTAAGCATTTGAAACTGTCGAATATACAAATAATTTACGACATGCGCTTCCATTAAACATTCATTAAACTCGTTTGTGTACGCAAGTGAGGCCCGGCAGGTCGCGGCTCTAATTTACGGACGGACCTCCGTGATGTGCGCCCGAAATATTATTACTTATCTTGAATAACGCAACGATAGTTGACGTAACAGGCAAACGTACACTCACAGATCGGTCGAGTTATCTTGGGAATCGGCTTCTTTTTTTCTCGGCTACGCCTTTCGAAGCGTAGTGCGTGAAACATGCATCGTGTCTCGAAGGAAGCTGCATCGCGCGAATTTTATTAACTTTCTACAGAATGTACACGACTTCTCTTGTGCAATAAATTACCATCTATCTTTTTTTACATTAACTTCAAAAATTACTGATTTGTCACAAAAAAAACACGCGTCTTTGAAGACGAGTACTTTAATCAATTCCAGTTAATTTATTAGTTAATCTATCGTGTATTATCACATATTGTCGCATCTATTTTATTCACAGAAGCTCTTTATATTTTTATTTGCCCACCTGCATTTCCAATGTCTCGCACAGAATCAATAGGGACACATGAACATGCCAAAACAATAAAACAAAAAAACGAGAAGAACGGTTGTGCCAAATATATAGGTACGCGCAGCGTTGCAAATCGTGACTCAAGCGGGCAGTTCAGCCGAGCTAATAGTAACGCTGAGCTATAAAAATATATATTATGGCTGAATTTTAACTTTTAATTAAATCCTAGCTCGTCTCAATTAAAAATTAATGATTTTTATTTTTTCTCTTTGTGACTTATGAACGGAGACGGATTTTCTTTTAAAATAATCGATCCGGTAGCTATATATACATACACTAATAAGTATATACAATCAAGATGTTACTAACTCTAATAAAATTAAGCAAAACTATTTTTTAAAAGACAGAAACAGTTTTTATATAATTGTAATTTTATATTAACAATTATTTTTTGCTTTTATTGAAAAATAAAGATTTAGAAAAATACATGTCAGAAAATCATCTAGAATATAGAACAGGAATGTGTTGGTTCACATGAGATTATATTCCAAAGTAAAGATGAACCACTGAATCACGTTTGCTCAAGATTACCGCACGTATCGTATAATTGTAGATACACGAAGTTTATTACACTTATAGCATGTCCTTCCGGCAGTTCTTAATTTCTGGAGGTATGTATATGAACTACGCGCGAAAGTCTTACTTGCTGAGTGAATTAACCTTAGAGTGTGTAAAAAACAACAATTAGAAGACTGGAATTGCGCGCTATTGACGCTCTATTTTTCTATTTGCATTGAATATAGCTTGCAGTTATCTCTATAATTAACAATATAATTAATTTATTATATTATTAATTTTTTATATAGGCAGTTATATAGTTAAAACGCACTTGTGTGTGTGTGTGACATTTTTATTATAGTTTTGTGAAGATGGAACAGTCATGGATTTTGTCCGTGGAATGATCGCAAATGGTAGAAGAATGCGAGAGGAACATATTGGCTTTATCTTAAGGGAAGTAATTAAGGTGAGAGAATTTTTGTTATCATAATTTTTTTATGAGTAAAATATAGCTTAATTCTACTATTTTCTATTAAATTTTAAATATCAAAGTAAATTAATCTGTTATATGTTCAGAACTACTTAAAAAAAAAGAAAAAACAAAATATGTCTTATACAACAAATTTATTCTTGCAAATATTCTTATATATATTAGATGATATATGTGCTTGAACTGTTAATGTGTGAAAGTTAAAAACGATAGATACTCAATAGTTCTCAACATATACAGATTTTTAGGAAACATCTGACATAACAGAAATTAAAATTAATTAACAAAGATATGACATTATCGACATACTTTAGATGAGACGCGTCTCGCGTCAGATGATTAATAATTGTTGATGTTATAACTAAGCAAAAACTATATTTGGCCAAAAACAGATGAGCTCGAAACAAGAAGAGAACCTCGCGTATCCGAAGATTCCGATTTTGAAAAAATTTTGCATACATGCAGGGAGAACAGATGAATTTAGAAATTTTTTCAGTTGCGGCTCAAAAACAATTCTAAGAGATAAAACTATTTCTGATATATATGTAGCGGTTTTTTCTTACATATGTGCAAAATTTCATTAAAATCGGAATCTTTAGGTTCGCGAAGTTTACCTTATAAGGTAGGTAATTAGTTGTTGCTTGGATATGTTGAAAAAAATATAAGAGAAATATGCATCAAGAAAGATGGCCGTCACGAAATGTCCGGTAAAATTATGCTGCAATCTACCTCTCTTTTCATATCTCTCTCTCTCTCTCTCTCTCTCTCCCCCTACTTCCTTCCTCCACTCTTTCTCTCTTACATGATACGAAATATAATAAATATTACCTGCATGGAGAAGAGAAGAGGAGAGCAGAACACCAGTGAACCGACAGAAATGATAATGGTTGGTAGCCACAGCAATAGTCGCGTTATTACGATATAATTATGCTCGATGGTATGTCCTGACTCAGACGCTTTTATCTCATGGCAGATTAACCGCGTTGATTGCACAAGACATTGGCGGCGAGACGCATTTTTTGCTGTGTGAAACACAACTTGATAAACGTAATAAAAAACAATATATTTTTCGGCTAGTAAATCATTTCTAAGTTTGAATTGCTTAATTGTTATCTTATTATAAAAATAAAATCATGTATATAGATAGCATGATATTTGAAAATACGTAATTTGCGAGTAAATTAATACAAACTTGGTTGAAAATTGGTATTTTATATTATTTATCGTAACAAGGCATTAACGTGACGAGAATTCATCAAGTTTATTTCCAGTACAAACATTCGTTTTTTGCTCTTGTTATTAGTATTAATGAACAATGCAATTAATGTCAGTATAAATTTAAGCCGCCACATTAATTATTGTCTTTTTTCACGATGTAATCGTAAAACAAAGCTGTGTTGTTTTTTCTACATGTTTTAAGAAAAAAACAAATTCTGATTTGGTAGAATAGATGGCAGAACTAGTTGGAAGCAAATGACGCGCTAAAGTACAAATTGAGACAGATATTTGTTTCAAGAGAAAAACGAAAATATAGATAGTATAATAAATACCGAGAAAAAAACGGATTGAAATACGAAAAAAGAGCTAGATTTTCTTTTACTTCACAAGCTGTTATAAATTTGCTCAATAGTTACTGATGTAATGATGAATTGGCTTATTTGCAATAATATTACTATTTTCTCCTACATGATATTTTTCCGGTTTCTCTTAGTAAGAGGTCGGATAATTGACGAGAGTATCGTGCTCATTTCTCAACTAACTTAAACAAGTCATGTGTGTGTGCATAAAAGAAAACATAAAGATTCGAAAAAAAGCAAATGATATACGCAGAATGAAATCCTAAAATCGCTTCCGTTTCAATTGTTACTCTTATTATGATTTTCTTTTACTTGCTGCATTTCTACATTTGTAATGTTACCTTTGGTTCTTTATTTATAATTATATTATTTAAATCCAGATTAGTTTTTAAGTTATATAATTTTTTTTTTTTTTTTCTATCTCAAGAGTAAATTTATCTTTTACTCATTATTTACTTTAAAGTGTATAAATTATTAACAAAGGGTGTATAAACATTATTAATAGATTATTAACGGATCTCATAAAATATGTCAATAATGAATATTTTCTCTTCTGACTTTGCAATTGCCTCTCCAAATTCGAAGGAACTTGATAAAAGAGATGCGTGTAATGAGTCCGGCATTCTTTCTCTTGCAAATAGCTTACGGCTCACGGCGATAATATTTACGATCCAAGCAGTTTGTCACTAAATCATTATGTGTGTCACATACAC
Source organism: Pseudomyrmex gracilis (assembly GCF_002006095.1). Taxonomy (NCBI): domain Eukaryota; kingdom Metazoa; phylum Arthropoda; class Insecta; order Hymenoptera; family Formicidae; genus Pseudomyrmex; species Pseudomyrmex gracilis. The sequence goes on along the minus strand of NW_018020821.1, from coordinate 19,588 downwards.
CTTTTGAGTATGTCTCGTGTACGCACAATTCAACGCCCTTCACCACTGAGGCTCCAACGCCTCTTGCTGCCCACGCCACGTTCCTTCTCCACCTCGGAAACTTGGCATGCAATTTCCCGTCTTCCTCTTTCTTTTCCTATCACCGATTCTCTCTCTCTCTCTTCACCCTTTTTTCTCGCGGATACGTGTTCTACGGGCCCAGTAGCAATTCGTCCACGGTCACTCGTGCGGTAAATCAGACCACGCTGACGTTTAATACCAGCAAATTACACGCGAAATAAATGCCTGCAAAGTTTACAGCAAGCTCGCTGCTTGAAAGAAAAACAAAGAAAGCATAGAAAATGAACAAAGAAGAAGAGAAGAATGATTAATATCATTTTATACTTCTTTTGTATGATCGTTATATATCTTTGTTTTTAATTTTTATCTGCCAATTAATATTTGTTGTTTCTTGAATTTTGTTCTTACTCTTATAACTATTTCTTGCGCACGGAATGTTCTTTGTATATCTTAATAATTAAGAATTAAACAAAAATACAAATCTTAAGTGTACATATGTGTACATATAAGTGTACATATGTGTGTGTGTGTGTCATGTATACATAGAGAAAAAGAGAGAAAGAAAGAAAAACTTTATTAAAAATGAATTAAAACTTCAAAAAAGAGAAGATAAACAAATTTTATGCAAAATAATCCTTAAAGCTTTACTGATAAACCAGATATGTATTAATAATTTTATGCTTATGCTATATCGGGACTGACCCGCGTTTGTTATGCGTCGTGAATGAGGCCGGTCGCAAATTATAGATCGTTCAATTTGCAGTAAATCTATAAAGACAATTCCCGCAAGACACTGGAGATACCGAGTGGCCAATGTTTCTTCTGCATCGTTATACTTCAAGAATATCCCGCACACATTATTCTCGAAGCTTTGATCACTTCAATCTAATATCTTAGAATAATACGTGAAATACCATAGCATTTAATACACGCATCATTTTTGTAAGTTTACAAATTAAATATATATGTAAAATTACATATATTGATTAAACTTTTATCATATATGATCTTAATATTTATCTTTTTTAGTAAAACCTTCGATACACACACACACACACACAATATATGTATATATACACGTAATAATAAGTTTTCAACAAGAATATAATTTAACTGAAAGTATAATTTAATTAGAATAATATTTATATATTTATATTATAATTTTATATTATATATATTACAATTTTATTTATATATATTACAATAGTATTATAATATTTAATTTTATATTATAATAGTGTAATATTTATATGTTTATATATTTGTTGTTTTTACTTTGTCTCAATAATTCATTAAATGTTTATCGTTTCTTTCTAGTCTTCATAAAAGTGATTTATATTTATGTACAGTAACACTATTGAAGTCAATGTATTTCTTTTGTTATCTTAGGCCTTGATTCATTTGCACGAGCACAACGTAATTCACAGAGACATCCGTGGCAGCAATATCGTCTTGACAAAAGAGGGTGAAGTAAAGTTGATAGACTTTGGACTTTCCAAGACGATGAAAAGCGAGCTTGAGAAACCGCATACTTGCATTGGCTCGCCTTGTTGGATGGCGCCGGAAGTTGTCGCCGGAACCAACAGTGGATACGACAGTCGGATTGACGTATGGGCGATCGGAATCACTGCGATAGAATTGGCCGACGGCAAAGCGCCGTTTGAGGGCATGCACCCGACGCGCGCACTCTTTCAGATCGTCCGGAATCCACCGCCAACTCTTTACCGGCCCGCCAACTGGTCGGCAAATCTCAATGATTTCATCACTGAGTGCGTGAGACCCCAGTCAAATATAAAACCTTCTTTATTACAAAAACAAACATTATCAACAAAATCACGCAAAAATTATACTTAACGTCTATTTTAGGTGTCTCGTGAAGAATCCAGAGAACAGACCGTATATGATGGAGATCGTCGAGCATCCTTTTTTGTCAGAGTTACCCGAAAACGATTATATAGTAAGATACAATTCTCCTATATATACGATATGGATTCTTATCAAAATTGTGTTGTGTGGTAACAACAAATTACAATAGATTACTTATAAATAAATCGTGATTGTATGTTTTTTCTGATAAAATACACTATATTAATAATATCTAAAAAGTTAAAAAATTATAGTTGACTCAAGAAATCAAAGCTCTGGCGATGGATGTTTCCGAAAAGGGCAAGGAAAAAAGAAAACCAGAATCGATAGTTCGTAAAGGCTTTTTGAAGGTAAATTATGTAAATTGATATAAAATTATACATCGATTTATATATAAAATGTAAATAAAAATGGTAAAGTAAAAATGAGTCTGAATCTGTTCGATAGATTACTCAGAACGAACCATCGGAACAAATGCTTACAGAGGATTTGGCGGCCTTAGATGTACTATCCGAGGACGAGATCTTGGATCAACTTCGTGAAAGACTACAACGGGGTGACTATCATACATTTGTCGGTGATGTTCTGCTGATACTTAATCCAAATGAGGAGCACGATATTTATGGCGCTTATGTGAGTTTTATTCTGACAATGTATTAACCATTGAAAAGCATATTTCCAAGTATCTCGCATCACGAAATTCTAACTGTGGATGGTTTTACGTACAGCATCACAATAAATATCAATGCAAATCGCGATCGGATAATGCCCCTCACATCTATTCCGTAGCGGACAGCGCGTATCAGGATGTTATGCACAACGAAGAACCGCAGCACATCTTGCTAGCTGGTGAGAGCAACTCCGGGAAAACAACAAACATGCTACATTTAGTGGAACATCTTACGTTTCTTGGAAGAGTGAGCTCAACGCGCATATCGAGCATACTATCGGAACTCGACGAGAAACTTCTGTCATATTTTTCTTATCTCTTTAGGGTCAGCACGATACTGGAACGAGAGTGCTACGAGCGATACAAATTATTCACGCATTTACCAACGCAGGAACGCCACTAAATACTAATTCGACTAGATGTATATTTCAAGTACAAACGACTTACGGCTCAACTGGCAAAGCATCGGGTGCGATATTCTGGCTGTATCAATTAGAAAAATGGCGTGTTTCAACTCGCGATAGGTAACCTACTTACATTACTTTTTTGCGAGTAGTCGATGCAAGTAATGGATGTAGTTCTAATTTTCTTTGAAAAATAGCAGATTGAAAAGGCCAATAAAAGCTTGACTATAGAATATCTTGGTGTGTGATTATTTAAAAATAGTTTTCATAAAATTCGTTTTCTTGACTTATGTAATGTAAAGATAATTCAATAATTTGGTTAATAATTAGATTTAATTTGAACACGACATTAGAATTGCTTATACAAATTTGATATTTTTTGAGGAAGGTCCGAGTTAAGAATCGAAACGACAAAAATTTTAATAACTTTTCAATAAAATAATCATACACATTCAGATTGTGTATTCGAGCTTTTTAATTTGCTATTATTTTTTATACTACGTATAATATCTCGCGAGAGTGTGTTTACAATTTAACTAAAGATCTTTAATAAGCACAAAAAAAGCATTTCCGAATTTTTCCGCTTGTAAACGCGCACTAAAGACATTCTATATTCCGATGTAAACGGGTTGCTGTTGCGTAGGCGTTCTAAAAAGCATTATTGTATACAATGTATTAAGGTTATATATGATATTCTCCTTAAAAAAACAGTATTATATATGATATTATACTGATAGCTTTTTGTGAAATAAAATTATGCGGAGAAAAATTTTGTTAAGAAAAATAATAAATATAACTTAAAAAAAAGTAAAAAAGAATATGATCTATTTTTAGTAATAGAAACGCGGGGTAGAGAAGACAAGAAGTAAAAATAGAACAAGTCGATTTTGAATCAAAATACTTATATATTGAAAGATATAATAAGAAGATACTTTTCCAGAAATCAGTCAAACTTCCACGTCTTTTATTACTTGTATGACGGTTTCGAGACATCGGGAAAATTAAAGGAGTATTCTCTTCCAAGTGGAAGAAAGCTTCGTTATCTCAGAATAACTGACAAAGGTGTTGAAAAGAAACGAGCGTTCAAAATGAGGAATAATCCTCATAATAACGCAGCTAAGTTCAAGGAACTTACGGAACATCTTAAGTTTCTAGATATGGAGGAACATTGCGAGATTATTTGGAGAATTCTAGCAGCTATTCTAATGATTGGAGAGATTCGATTTGTCGAAGGCAATAATGGAGAAGCTGAATTGGACAGTAACGAAGCCGCTAACAGAGGTAAGTTAAGATCAAGAAAAATTCAATATGTCGAATTCAAATGCAAATATGTTGAAATTATTGTTTATAAGATACCTTGATTAACTCATTAAGTATTTCAAATTACAGTGGCAGAACTTCTTGGTCTAGATTCGAAAAAATTTATCTGGGCTCTTATTAATTATTGCTTGATTGTGAAAGGATCGGCAGTGCGCAGAAAGCACACTTGCGAAGAAGCGGAAGAAGCGCGGGACGTCTTGGCAAATACTATTTATCAGCGTTTGGTGGATTGGATAATTAACAATATTAATCATAAGCTCTCACTATCTCGTAGTCTTTTGTAAGTTTGCGTGCGTCCGCGCATGTGTGCGCGTAGTAGTTAATATATTATTAAAATCATTGTTTAAATGTTGCTCTAATTTTCAGTGGCGATAAATATTCTATCAGCATTCTCGATCATTTTGGATTCGAGTGTTTTTCAATAAATCGATTTGAACAGTTGTTAGTAAATACAATGAACGAGCAAATGCAATATTATTATAATCAAAGAGTATTCGCCTGGGAAATGGTAAAAATTGTTCCAATAGTTAATGTCTCTCTTGGAACATATTAATCCTGATACATACGCATATATAATGTATACGCACACATATAATATGCCTAATCAATGTTATAAAATCTACATGAAATCATTAAAAAGGATGTACGTTTTTTACGGTATTTCAGCAAGAACAAGAAGAGGAAGATATACCTTCGCGACGGTTACGGTTTTACGATAACAAGGAAGCGATCGATCAACTAATGAATAAAGAGAATGGGCTTTTTCGTATCATCGACGACGCCTCGCGACAATTACAGGACGCTCAATATATTCTCGAAAGAATCAAAGAGCGTAAACGTAACATTTACGTGAAACCAGTGAGTTCGCACGAGTTCGCAATCGCACATTACACTGGCAAGGTAATATATGACGCTAGCGAAATAGCCACGAAAAATCGAGACTTTGTGCCACCGGAAATGATCGGCACGATGAGACTCTCGTCGCACGATGCAATAAAAGAAATGTTTGCTAACAAACTAACTAAATCGGGAAATCTGACCATTCAAATCATTGAAAATTGTGTAACAACCGAAAAACCATCGAAAAAGAAGTGGAATGTTCTTATGCAGGAATCTTCCAAGCCTCGAGTAAGCAAACAAGTGAATTTTTTATAATTACATATTTCTGTATTTTTTTCTACGCTCTTCCAAATAATAATACGCTTTTATACTACGTAAATAAGTTCTTACTTTTTATAATTAACATTCAATAGAAGTACAATACAGCGTCTAGAGGACAATATTCGCAAACGCGCAAGATGCGAACTTGCTCTTTGACATTCAGAGCAACGAGTCTCGAAATAATGAAAAATCTCGCGATAGGCGCGGGAAGCAGCGGTATGCACTTTATCAGATGCATACGATCCGATCTCGGCGATATTCCTCACGGCTTTTATCGCGAAGTCGTTAGACAACAAATAAGAGCATTAGCAGTGCTTGACACAGCAAAAGCCAGACAACGCGGTTATCCGTACAGAATACCTTTCCAGGAATTTCTACGAAGGTAATCCTGCTTATGTTTCAAAGAGAACGAAAGAGCTCTAATTAGAACTGTGGAATCTTATTATTGAATATAAAAGCGTTTGTGCTTTACATCCCGTGCAAAAGTAGCGTTTTAAATTGAATAAAATAAATTACGATAAAGTGTGTGTGTGTGTGTGTGTTATTAATTACAGATACAAGTTTTTAGCTTTCGACTTTGACGAGACAGTCGAGATAACGAAGGATAACTGCAGACTACTTTTGATCAGATTAAAGATGGAAGGCTGGATTATTGGCAAGACTAAGGTTTTCCTCAAGTATTACAATGAAGAATATCTGTCACGTTTGTATGAGACACAAGTGAGAAAAATTGTAAAAGTACAGTGTATGATGCGTTCTTTCTTAGCGCGCAAAAATATTGCCTCAAAAATCCACAACGTAAAAAAAGAGATTGGTAACTAAATTCTCATTCGGATAAGTGACTATTCGTTATAATGCAGATGATGAATGATATATTAGGTGAGTGCAAAAGTTCGTGATTTTTTCACAACATAACTTTAACCAAAACACACAAATCTTTTGCTCAAACGACCATTGAGTGTGTCACCACTCTTCTATAGATGTGCAATACATACATATAACAATTAATGGCGCTATCATAATATACAATTCTCCTAATGATTCTTCTATTGAGAAACGGGAACGATCTTTTGCACTCATCCAATGGCTTTTATTAGATACAAGTTTTTCTGTGAAGTTTCGACTGGTTTAATTGATATAGTATAATAATACGTATTGTTTCAGTGAAGAGAGCGTCAATCAAAAAGGAAGGCTCGGTTACGGCAGATGAAGCGGCAGTAATGATACAAAAAGGTAAATAAATAACGGACAAAATATTTTTTCTAAAAAATTATATTTATGTTTACTATCTACATATCTATTCTACTAGCATACAGAGGACACATGGTGAGGAAAGAAATGGGTCCTTTAATCAAAGGAGAAATGGATCAAGAGACAAAGGATTTCATCAAATTTTATTATACCAAATGGAGATCGAAGAGCATTTTTCAAGTCCTTCTACGGTACCGTGCAGCCCGTTATCAAGACCTCGTGCAATTATCGCAACAAGTAGTATTTTTAATTTATTATTACTTATAGTTTATAGCTCTTAGTTTAATCAAAAATAAAAAAAAAATAAAACTTTAAATTTTTAATTTTATTTAATAGATACGTATATCAGAAAATCATAATAATAGGAAATATTATATGTATGTGATTGTTGCGATCTCAATATAGGTTCATCTATACAATCAATCAATAGTAATAACTTTGAAGACAATGAATGAATCTGTATCTCTGAATAAAGTTGATCCAAACGTTAAAGCGGATACCTATATGAATAATTTAAAACCGCTTCAAGTCCACAAACTACCTTTTAATATACAACAAGAATTCCCGTACTTCGATACGAGCTACATGAACGATCCTTCAAACATAAAAATTAATCGCACAGGGTGAGTTATCTACAATGTTCTACAATTTTGATCTCTAGTTTAATTAAACCATGAACAACACACATTAGAAACATTAGAAACAAACAATTCAAATGTTATTGCTTAAAATGTGTAAATTTTATTAATAGAAATGGTAAGAAAGAGATAAAATTTTACCAAGAGAGAATTAAAACGAGAATTAAAATTATATTAAGAAAAACATTTTCTCAGATCTGCATCATCCATGATAAGCGACGACGAACGTGAATCATGGGATGCGCCATTACGAAGACAAACCGTACCCTGGGCCAACACCAATACGCATACTAGAGGTATGTAAATTCGTTAAAATAGATATTTCCAAGTAATCTAAACTCTAATATCTTTGTATTTTTATTCGTCATTTGTAAATTTTTGTGTATTATTCTGTATATTCTTCTTATTTAATAAAAATCTCTTTCTAAAAGACATTTTTTGGCACTAAGTTCTTAAAAAAATTAGAGCAAAATAAACTCAAAAGTAAAAACAAGTAAAACGCAAAAACATAACACATAATGCATTATCAGATGTTGAAGTTCAAACGACAAACTCGCCGCATCGCGTGCCCCATCATCGTGCGTCAGTCGGTGGAGAACAAAGCTTAATCAACACTCCATATACCAGAGATCCTAATGTTCCAATTCAATGTCCACCGGAAGAGCAATCTCGTCGCAACAGTAACATTTCTGGCCATCAACCTTCGAATAAACGTTCTGTTCCATCTACCGAGTCTCATATTTCTTATTCTGTAAGTTTGCAAGGAAGTAAGAGATTCATTATGTGTTTGCACAATATAACATATATCTTAGTTGATTTATAATGTAGAATTAAACGTTAAAAAGTTGTGGAAAAATCAACTATTGGTTTGAAAAAAAAAGAAAACAAAAAATAAGACCTTTTTGTTAACAAAAATAACATTAAAAATTATTTTCTATATATATATATTACATATATACATATATATACATATATATATGTAAAATATAAATTTATATATATATATATATATAATGTAAAATAAAAATTTATAATTTTATGTACCTATAGAACAAAATCAATAATGCTGGATCAGTACGCCTCAGGAAAAAAATTCCACCTCCACCAATACCATGCAATCAAACACAATCGTCAGCAATGAGCAATTTTAACAACTATGAATTAAACTTTCGATACAGAAACAACATAGATGAAAACACAGAGTGGAATCTTGAAGATAAAAGTAATCGCAACAACAATAATCGGTATTTATTTTATTAGGATAAAGTTTTATGAGTTTTTATAGCTTAATACATAATTTTTTTTAACACAAAAATAAATATATTTACACGGCTCTTTAAGTACACCACGTATGAGAAATATTAATTCGGTTAACAATAATTATTTTTCGCGTTATAGCATAAATCCCATCAAAGAATTGGAAATGATTGGACGCAGAAACAATAATGACGAAGATGATGATGCACCTCCGTTTAACTTTCAAGTAAAATGTGCAAATTAATTCGTTCTACTTCTTTGTATCTTGTATAATTATATAGATTTACACATACTTTGTAATTTTCATCACAAATCTGTAATCCAAATATGCAAACACTATGTATCACAATAAAACAATTGATGTGTACGTCATAAATTTTAACAAAGACAAAATTATATATACACATACATTAACTTTTAATAGTCATTGTTATTATTTTAGGCGATGCTTCGGAAAACGCCTCATCAACGGGCCTCAATGAAACGTAATCCTGTATATGAGAGCGTCACGTCGTCATCAATCCATCAGTCTTATCGCGATAATCAAGACTTGTACGAAGCGAATGTTGTCTATAAGAGCGGCAGTAGACATAAAGATTCACCAGAGTGGAGTCCAAATGAAATAATACGCATGTCAGAAAAGTACGCAAGAGAAGATGAGAGATACGTTAACAATGATAATATTACCGCAGAGATCGCACCGGGGATTGTTATTAAAGGTCACGTGGCCGAATTATAAGAATCATCGACCAGAGATTCAATTGTATCAATCTGCTCATTGTCAGTTAATTATATGTATGCTTAATCAAATTATTTCTCTCTTCATATTGTAATATTATCATAGTAAAAGTGAGTTTTACACATAATCAAAATGTATAAAACTCATTTTACACATTGTAAAATTACAAAAGTAAGATCTAAATATAAGCAATTAAATTTGCATTTATTTCGAACACAATTAATAATCTCATTGACCAGTGTCGATTTTGTATTAAAATAAAATTAGAAACGACACATATATTCACGATAAAATAGTGTACTTGCGCTTGATCAATAACTGCAACTTAATCTTCTAATCCGGTTGAGTGTTGTTGTGGCCATAGTTTTGTTGAGAATTTTGTTTAATAATGTTAACCAATGTATCTAATTTAGTAGGATGCGCTATTTGCAAAACCATGTGCGCTTCTTCTAAAATTAAGAGACCGTTATGCGCGTCACTAGCTGATAGATTGTGTGTCGATATCACATGTCGTCTCCAAGCCGCATGCGTAGGAAGAACCTGAAAATTATAAAAATAAAAATTATTGTTCATCAAACACACATTAGAATTCAAGTATGATTAATTTGATTTGCTTTATCCTGAAACAAATTAGAAAATTTCGCAAACTTACTTGTAAACACCACTTGCAATTAAGAGATGGAGAGATAGTATGAACGGCTTTTATGTGTCTTCTACGAAAACCCCAACTCGTGTAAGCTCTGTCGCAAAAAGGGCAGGGAAACGGTGGATATGTCGAATGTCCCCCTTTTATAGTTTCTTCCGATAAATCTGTAGGTCCTGGCTCAGTGAATATAGGAAATCCGGATTTCAGAACTTCAGAATTGTGATTCACAGGCAAATTTGAGATCTCGGAATAATCTAACATTTGTTCGACACAAGATTGATTTGGTGAATCAGATCGTGGATTCTCCAACATGTTAGAAGTATTCCACAATAAAGTCTGTTCAACTGCAAGCGGATTTTTCTCGTGTGTTCGTGAACCTGGAGAAATGTTGCGAGCTTCGGCTATCACTTTCAGAATCGGCTTTGATGATCCTATAAGGAATTTCTATTATTTAAATTGTTTTTTATAAATAAAAAGAAAATAAGACGCGTATCAATTAATATTAGTCGATTTGATATATACTATACGGCAAATAAGTGATATACATATATATATATATAAATATATATAAATGAGTGATATACATATATATATATCACTCATTTATATATATATACAGGGTGTCCCAGAATTGCCGTACAATCTCTCGTAGGCAGGTAGAAGGAGTAAAACTGAGTCAAAAAGTCCTGAACCATTTTTTTCTATTATTTATAATAAAGGAGTAATTATTGAGTAAATCAGGCCAATCAGCGCAGATCTTTAGCCAGACGCACGTCAGTGAGCCGCGCGCCTGGTGTGTGTGAGTGCTCACTGACGTGTGCCCGGCTAAAGGTCTGCGCTGATTGGCCTGATTTACTCAATAATTACTCCTTTATTATAAATAATAGAAAAAAATGGTTCAGGACTTTTCGACTCAGTTTTACTCCTTCTACCTGCCTACGAAAGATTGTACGGCAATTCTGGGACACCCTGTATATATATATATATATAATCGTATCTGTTTGATATTTTAGTAAATATTTCTTCTTCATTTTGTTTTTTTTTTTTAACATACACAATACAAAAAATACGATTTACACACACATACACGCAGTACTCTAAAGTTTTAAATAATACAAACACTATTCACATTACATATTGCCCTGTTCGTGATTTTGAGGTTTAAGATTACCCAACTATTATTTACATTTATAAAATATATGCAAAATATTTTCTTTCTTAAAAATCTTTTAGATAATCATCGCCTTTATAACTATCACATAACGTAGCACTCTTTTTTTGTATAAGTATTCGATATATGATAATTAAAGGAATATAACAGGTGCATTGAAATAAAAAGACTATTAAAAATGAAAAATAGTTTATTTTGTAACCAGTCGTTTGTCTTGTCTACAATATTATCGATTTAAATAATCACCAATTCGAAACTATCAATACATTTCAACAAACAGCTGTGCTACCAATGAGAACTCGGTTTTACACGTAAACAGAGATCAAGGACAGCGTAAGCTTCGAGAAATGGACTATATAAGGAAATATCGCGCACACGTTGGTTCACAACGTGTATCCTAAATAGTTCGTGATGTATCCTGAATAAATTATTCAACTTTCTGCTGTGATTTAAATATTCTACAAGCATATCTTAAACTCACTATATCTCTGTACGAGAACTACAATTTCTTTTTCTGTAAGTGTACATATAGTTGCCGTGGTCGTAGCGTGCAGCAATTTCACGCGCGCATATGATCATACACGCTTTTTTGTGTACATACACATATTTACATATATACCATACATATACTTCTAGTACATGTACGTGTTCGCACGCATAACGGATGCATATATACACGCGCATCCTGTTCAGATATTGATAATGTGTGAGCGAGTACGTGATGAATATATTCAAGTGCGAAAAAGAAAAAGAGAGAGAGAGGAAGAGAGAGAGAGAGAGAGAGAGAGAGAGAGAGAGAGAGAGAGAGAAAGAGAGAGAAACTCGTGTCTCCCTTATGTGTCGACTTTTTAACAATATGTTACTACCAAGGAGTACGAGTTCTCGCATGAACATGCTGTAAATAAATAAACCAAGAGAAGGAATGTTATATTATTTAAATTGTCACATGTACAAAATAAACAAAGTTGTAGTTAGGCGATTGACCTCGCTCATAAGTGTGTTTGAGAAATATGAAAAATCTTTAATAAACACACAGCGTACGAACACACAAAAAGAGGACGGAAAAAGAGATTAAATAAAAAATCTTTTTTGGGATACGAAAGGAAAGGAGATTTCTATCGATACGGTGAAAATTAGAATATAAAACGAAGAAGGCTTATAATTATTCACTACCCGTCACATCGAGTAGTGAACTTTGAAGCGTATGAATATCTTGAATATCTTGCGTCTACAACGTTCTTTCTAAGTCACCCTGTCACCCCGAAGTCTACAATCTAGATTCATCATGACAAATAAGAGAAAACTCTTGCTCCTATTCATATAAACTTCCGTGATTTTAATCACACCTGCCAATCGCGTCCGTCTCTTCTTTCCCCGTAATAGGGGAATATACACAACTCTTACTGTCTACTTACATCAATTTTTTTACAACATTCTAGGTGTAAAGCTCACACCGAGAGAAACAAGCGGGAACGAGCCTCGCAACGTCTGGATGGATAAAAACGGGGCGACGGGTTTACAAGAACGAATCCTATTCGAGCCAGTGAAAACGTTTCCGTTTTACTCCTGACTTGAAACGCCCTAGTCATTGAGTGTAAACTGAACGTCTCTGAAATAAATACCTTTTCAAACCTCTATTGCTAGTGTCGATTTTGGTTACGCAATTCTTCCAGGTCTCTTCCCACTCAATGCTGTTAGGCGCTATGCCGCTAAAGTGCAATAAAACTTCCCGAATCAGATGTATCTTATTACTGTCAAACTGCTGCTTGCCCATCTTGCCGTTGACGTTGCAGAGAATCCTCTCCTCGGGTGTAAAAAGAATCTTCATGAGGTCACAAGCGAGATGGTCCATCGGTCGTGATGACGCCCAGGTCGAGATTATATCAGGATTTGGCAAGAGATCGGCGTAAGGTAGGTGCTGATACGAGTAAAGCTGCGGCTTGACGTCCGAGAATCCACTTAGACCGGACAAGCCGGAAATGTCTTCAGCAGGACTGTTCCCAGACCCTGCCACACACATCAGCACAGCACGCTTTAGACACGGACTGTCTCACACACGTGAATATTACGCGCACAACATAAAGAAAATGCGAGCGAGTGTACGTTAAAGGCTATAATGAAGAACTGCATCTTCCATTTCACATATGCACCGCTCACGCATGCAGACACGCATACGCTTATGCACCGCCCATCGAAGCGTGACGTTCAAGTCAACTTCGTTCTCATACTCTTCGAATTCCGGAAATAAACATCGCAAAGATTACTGCCAGAGTGTACGCAAATTATTGCAAATCAATCGCGATTTCAGATATTATGATAAAATTTTTTTACATTGAATATATAATGTGTGGAAATTTATTTTATTCTATTGCAAAAATGTTTATATTATGACGTTTAGGTATTGTTATTTACGTTTTGTTATTTACGTCGCTCTCATTGCCTTTTTGATATAATTCTCTTTATTCACGTGCATGCAATCTTTGCTTTTTTATCCTTTTCGCGATCTTTGTAGCACAGCAAATAAAGAAAATTGGCGTGCTGCGCCAAAACGAGCAAAACAGAATATGCAGTAAAAGCGAACAGAAGATTAAAAAAAGCTACGATTTGCGGTACCAAAGAAAAAACTTTGATACTATAGTAGCCGAACATGTATACAGATGGTGAATAGCACACAACTGTGTGTTGTAACATTTGTGTATGTGATAATGAAAATCATAAATTATAATATTATATAATAAATAACAACTTCTGTCTAACAATTCTCTAGATTTTAAAAATACAATCATGATCTTTGTATTAGATTACTGCAATTTTATAGACCAATTGAAGATAATATTTTTCTTATGATATATATGTATGTGTATGTACACACATTCTTACGTGTCAAACTTTAATATGATATAATTAGAATGAAAATAATCAACAAGAATAATGCTTTTGCGGTTATAAAATGACGACAAATTTAATGTTTCTTTAATAAAACTACTATTACTTTGCAGTATGTTTAAAGTAAAACAAATTGTGTAACACACAATCTTGCTTCTCATATTTAAATTTTTATCTAAGAAATATAAATTTGTATTAAATAAGAACATATAAAAATAAAAATTATATAAATTCACATTTGTCATAAGGTAGAAAATTAGCAAAACATAAAACTGCTAAAAATTTAAATGTTGCACAGTTAATATACTTAATGTTATAGCAGAAACACAGGATCTAATTACAAGATATATTTATACACACCTGTTAAATAACGCATATCGCTTTATATGATTCAAAATAGAAGAGATTTTCAATAAATTTTTTATACAAACCTTGATTTCCATCTGTTTGTCCTGTATCTAGCCTTTCTCTTGAATCTTTATCTAAAGGAGACTGTTTTTGAAGGTCTTCTACTGCCACTTCCAATGGTTCTATCTGAAAAATATTTGATTTAAACACTAAATTTTAATATATATGTACATATAATATATATATATATATATATATATACACACACATATATACATACATGTATGTATACATATACATATAAATGCACAACTCTTATCAATATATTCTAATTTTTTATTTTATTTTTTAGAACTAACTTTCATCTCCAAACGATGATACACTGGATTGGGTAATGTTTCAGGCAACATGTACTCTCCATCTTTTCCACTTTGATCACTGGTAGCAGATTCATTTGTATTTTCTGATTGTGATATTCTAGGTGTCAGTGCTTTTTCTAAAATAGAATTATTTTGTTGTTTGTTAAGTTTCTGTTTCTTCTTAGGTGCTTCCTCTTTAGTAAGTGTTGCATCTTCACTCTCAGCTTGCTCTAATTCAGCCAATCGTTTGTAGGACTCCTTTCCAAAAATGTCTCCACCAGATAGACCTCGAATTTGTAATGTTTCTGCTGCTTTTAAGAGTGCTGGTAAATTCTTTTGTTCAATATTCACCTCTCCTTTATATATAAATATAAGTAATGCCTCCAATTCACTAAAGTGTACATCCTGAAGTATTATAACTGGATGTTGACATGGATTTGTCTAAAATAAAAATACAAAAAGATAAAAAGTAGTGTTAGAATATAAATCTACATTATATTATATAAGTTATATTTATTTTGTTTTTTACTGAAAACAACTTTTTCATATTTATAAATATAATATTTCTTGTTTAAATGAGAACATAAGTGATAATTTTTCAAATAAAATTGTTTTGTTAATCAATTATTTATGCATTAAACATGCATAAATAATTACATATGTATGTTATATATATATGCTTAATTATATACACATATTATTAATATTATTATTTTACAAGTTTAATTTGTGACTTCTAAAACTTCTACATATTGTATGTGTGTTATGACAGTACATGTCTATATAAATGTATATCACACAACAATCTATCTCTTATTAAAAACAATATATATCACTAAAATATTATAGAAATATGAAAAATGTTTAGATTGAAAGTTTGGAACTATCTGACAAGTGTTTATTTAATAATATATATATATATATATATATATATATATATATGTAATATGTAATATATATTATATATATTATATATATTTTTATATATTTGTATATAATGGTTAGGCTTACAAATTATTATTTTATTTATTTTTAACCTTGACAATTCAAAGACTACATGCTGCTGTCAAATATTGTGTGCTCATAACACAAAGCACATGACAATATACATGCTAGGATCATTAGCAAACTAGATTTTTAAACAACTGACAAGGATAACTCGATTTATTGGCTTGCACATGAGAACAACTTGACAAGCTCACCTGAAAGATCTTCTTAAAAAAGGGACTGCTCGCCGAAAGTATCACCTTATGCGCTGTGAGACACTGTCCGTCACTCGCGAGTGTCACATCCACCAGACCCTCTTCTTCCCACAGGCTCTCGAAGCTGGTTGCAATATTGCTGAGAAAACTGTTCCACTTTAGACATATTTGACTTGACATGTCGTTCAGGCGACACACACGTAGTGTCTGGATGTATCGCACTGTAATGTTCGTGTACGCGAGGCAAACGCAAGCCTCCTCACGCGACAGCGGTGACAGCGAGCGCGGTGGTGAGACAGTAGTCGTACCAGGCACGCACAAACATCGTCAGAATCAGGAAAGCACTATACAGCATACTACAACACAGACACAGCCGAGAAGCATGGCCGTTGGCGATATATATTGGTTCACAATTGCGCATATTTGCGCGCGCCATTTTCGAACAACGCGCGAAATGTGTAGATCGAATTTTTCTCTATTGCTTGTAGACACGTACAATAAAGAAGAAATAAAGTACAATATATATCGTCACACACATGTATAAATAAATTTTACTTTTGTTAGAATGTTTTGTACAATTTGTTTATACATATACTATATATGTACAATCTACCTTGCACTGCCAATAACGTTCCCAGCACAACGATGTTCAAGAGATATCCGCTGAATAATCTCTGGATATTATAATATCTCTCAGATATCCATATTCTAAAATATCGTGTGCTGTGTGTATGAAATCTGCATATAATGTTTTTACTTTTTATTTGTGCGCAATCTAGGCTGATATCTAGGCCGTTCTGATATTCACTAACAGTATTAGAAATCTATAGAACATGTAATATAAAGATAGATATAGAGTTTTAGAATGGCAGTGAATATCGCAGCCGTGTTCTATTTAATAAAAAATCATATTTGTTTCAAATTAAATACATGTGTGTCCATAGTAATATGTAGAGAAAATTCGTTTAGTTTATTAAATATTGAATACTATTATAAAAATTAATATTTTACACATCTTGATTAAATTTTATATTTTACATAATCAGTATAAGCAATCCTACACAAAACAAAAATTTTATTAAACACCCATTAGACGTCAACAGTTTTATGCGATATCTAATAGATGTCTAATGGAGTTTTGTTCTGTGTGGAATTGTATATATATTTAGGAACTGTATCAGAAAATTTCAAAATCGTATCAAAAGATGACCGTTAATTTCATATGTTTAATGATTTTCTTTAGTGTACACATAAAAGTAACTAACAAGAATTTCTTCAAAAATCTTAGAATGTTACAAATATTTCTAATTCATAATATCCCACATAGCATCGTAAGTAGCGCAAACGTTTCTGCAACGGGTTTTCCGAAACTTAGCAACGTTTCGTGAAACGTTTCTAAAACGTCGTAGTAACGTAGCGGAAACGTCAAAATGTCCGCTTTTTAAGTTTCGGTCCGATTTTGTTGAAACGTGTGAGAAACGTTGCCCGATAAGTTGCAAAGTTTTTAATGTTTATATTTTTATAAACATTGTAAAATACATTTTTGAAATCATGCAGGTTTTGCCTGCTTAACCATTCTCCAGGAAGAAGTGATTACTTAAATAATTCTACCCTGCTGCTTCGTGTCCCAGCTGTAAGCGTACGAAAATACATAGAACGCGAAAACTTGTACAACTAAAAGTTTACACCGCGATACATAATGAGTATAAAACAAATACAAAAGTAACTTTTTCTTATATAATGTGTCTGTATTTTTTTTATTCTCTAAGATAAATCATAATTTCAAATATACATGAAAATGTTTTATGCGTACTCAGAAATTATTTTTATAATTACGTGCTTGTATGATTTTTAATCATAGATATTAATTCTCGCTAAGGCAATAATTTATTTTGTATATATTTCATACGCATATATAAATGATCTATATAGCAAAGTAATATGATTATCATTATTTTTTTTATATCTCGAAAAAGGTTCCCGCTTTCTTATATTATTATGAATACTGAATGTGTAAAGCCCCTTGCACAATGGACGGAATAGCGATAGCGATAGAAATAACAAAAGTTTTAAAGAGTTTATATTTAAAAATAAAGGTAGAAACAGCGGAATCTAACATA
>NW_018020821.1:0-1470 GCF_002006095.1 Pseudomyrmex gracilis | reverse complement strand
TAACATACAAAAATACACATGTATCAATGCAGATCAGAAAATCGGAATAAGTAATAGCGATAAAATTTCCGACGAGTTGAAATTCTGTGTTAAAAACTGTGTTATTTCTATCGCTATCGCTATTCCGTCCATTGTGCAAGGGGCTTAAGAAACAATCGTCAAAGTGAAACTCACACACTATCCTCCAAATTCTTATTAAACATATTTGTATTTTAATTATGTTTGCGCGCATTTCCTTTATAATAGCAAAATATATTTGTTTAATTTTGCAACTATATGTAGACATACTAAAAACAATTATATTTATAAATTTTTGTAGTTTTGTCTTTATATATTTTTGTATCATATATAATATGTTTTATTTAAAAAAACCGAAAAAAGTGACTTATATAATTCGAATTAATTCTGAACATGAGAAGAAAAGTGTACAGATAAGTCGCAAATCCGACATTAAGTACGTTTGTGTTGCAATATCATATGTCATACATATGTATGACAGTAGATCGCAATATGCTCGGCGCATTGTACAGTGCCGATAAAAAATTAATCAATCAATGTTACAGTGGCTCAAAGAGCATGAAAGAGCATCGATAAAAAATTCGATGAATAACTGCAGGATCTAAGAATTACCTACGGCCAATTTCTTCATACCTCTCGATAGCAGCCAATTTTTTCACTTCTAGATAAGTTTTCGATAACTTTATCTAGAAGATATCTCCCAAAATTGGTTTTCCTTGTTGGTTCTCAGAGGAATTTATCTAGAGGATAGCTATCGAAAGGTATGAAGAAATCGGCCGCTAGAGAAGTTGTTTTCTCTTTAGCAGTAACAGCCAATTTTTTCACTTCTAGATAAGTTTTCGATAACTTTATCTAGAAGATATCTCCCAAAATTGGTTCTCCTTATTGGTTCTCAGAGGAATTTATCCAGAGGATAGCTATCGAGAGGTATGTGAAGAAATCGGCCGTAAGTAGCGCCAACTAGATACACTGACTTGTGAGTTCAATAAGATAAAAGAATCGAAACGGACGAAGACCAGGGTTGGGCACGTATTATACGTGAGGTATTTTACATTGTATTATACTTGGGCTGTGTTCAGTTAAGCAAGATGGAACGAACTAATGTAGGAAATGCAGGAAATACAGGAATTCATTAGTTCCAATTCCTGTATTTCCTGCATTTCCTCCATTAGTTCGTTCCATCTTGCTTAACTGAACACAGCCTTGGTATTGTACAGTATAATACATCGCTTAGGCTGCGTTCGGAAACATCACTCGTGTATATTTTATCTTTGTTGCTCATTATATATAAAACCAGAG
Organism: Pseudomyrmex gracilis; assembly: GCF_002006095.1. Taxonomy (NCBI): domain Eukaryota; kingdom Metazoa; phylum Arthropoda; class Insecta; order Hymenoptera; family Formicidae; genus Pseudomyrmex; species Pseudomyrmex gracilis. The sequence continues at coordinate 153 of NW_018020821.1, read as the reverse complement.
AGAAACCTGAGAGCGGCCATCCTATTGTAATTTTTTACGACGGTTTCAGCCGCTGGTTTTAGCCGTATTTTCACAAAAGTGGAACTCAAAGGCCGTTCTACATTAAACGCAAGTCGCAGATCTCGTGGAACTGATCAATCACGTTGGTCGATT
>NW_018020820.1:115751-238456 GCF_002006095.1 Pseudomyrmex gracilis | reverse complement strand
TTATTAAATAATTGCTTATTAAACATCTCCCCTCCACTAAAATGCCTGATTTTCGCGTATATAATAGGCACGGCGTGCTCGCTCAGTTCGAGCGCAACTTCGTTGCGCGTGAACTTGGCGCGAGGCACTACCGTGCCTCTTGATTACGTTATATATATATATATATATATATTTTAGTGAAACATATTACATATATACGATACAAATTGTGTCTCCTTTCCCGTGATCCCCGTAGGAAACCAGACACGTGTCTAATGCTCCGAAATCGATTTTGTATCGGAGCTGCTTAGACGTCTGGCACGCGTGCTAAGTTTATGCGTCATACACTCGCTCGGTGCATACACGATACATAAAAGCGTCAAATAACGTCAACAGGCGTTTTTGGACCGTGGTGTTTTTTATTCAAATCATCAAGATATTTTCAACGATAACGGCGTCGAGAAAGAAAAAAAGAAATAGATACGTAGATACAAAGAATGAGAAAGAGAGAGAGAGTATAAAGTAGAAAAAAGATTCACTCTCCCCACATAGAGAGATAACCCTCCCGTGAACAAAAACGGCGCGGCGTGCGAATTGAAGTGGCGAGTGGCGGATCTCTCGCGGACACCGAAAAGGAAAAAGAAAACCATTTACTCACCGGCAATGGCGACGAACAGGAAGAATATCCACGTATCCATAAGTCTGCCGGTCGAGAAGAAGCCGCCAGTCCTGGCTGGTGAGACTCGCCTGTCCATCACGCTCCGAAACGCATAGCTGATCCTGACACTTCGGGGATGAGACGAAAACAGAGAGAAAGAGAGAGGGAAAGGGGATGTACACTCCTGATGCGCGTTCCTACTTTCTTCTTTTTTTTTTTTTTCTTTTTGATGATCGCGACGAGAAGGTTTGCACACCCGACGATTTTGCACCGAAACGCGCGAATCACTGAGGAATCCTTCGAAAGAGGCGCGCGCGCGCGCGCGTCGTGAGTCGTCTCTCTCTTTCGGTCAACTTCACACTGTGAATCCGATCGGATCGTCCTTGTCCCCTCAAGCTCTTGTACGTGTTATTTCTTTCACATCGTACTCGCGACACGTCCTCTTCTCTTCTTCACGAGTCCGAACGTGAACCGAAACGCACCGAACACGAAACGTCGACGACGAGGACGACGATCGGGCTAAGCGGTCGCGCGCACCGCCTCCTCGCGCGCTCCCGCGACGTGCGCGCCTACGCGTGCGTAGATTATGCACTATATTACGCACTCCCGTCTGTCCGCATGTGCATATATATATACATATATATGTGTGCTTGTATATACGTGTGTATATACGTTACGTCCGACACGTCCGACGGTGTGTCTATGTTTGTAGGCGCGTGCGGAGTGAGATGAGACGACGTAGCACTACCGGCGCCAGCGATCCTGTCTGCCTCGCGCGGAGAAAACGATATACAGAGGGAATAAGGTAGCCGCGCGCTCTGCGACGACGACGGATAGAGGAGAAAGAGAGAGAGAGAAACGGACGCGTACTACCTCGCGCGACGGATCGGAGAGCACGTTTGTTGGCGTGTGTCCGCGCGCGCGAGACAACGGAGAAAGAAAATGCCGATGATGGCCAAAAGAGGGAAGTGTCCTCTCTTTCTCGTGGACGTGGAGCGCGAGCGGCGTGCGTTGTACTACGGACGAACGTCGTGCTCTCACCGCCGCGTTGCCCGGAGTATTGACCGACTCGACTCTCCGGCGAACACACGGTGCGGTGCGGCGCGGTGCGGCGCGGCGCGACGCGGGCGAGAAAGAAGGGACGACTGACACAAGCGCGGGGGAAAGGAGATGGGAGAATCAGGCATGCTCCGTCCCTCCGTCGTGCCCGAGAAACTACCTTATAGCTTGTGGTCTTACCGGCTGCGCGCGCAGCTCTCCGAATCTCACTCGTGTGTCGGTTTCGTGTACAGCCGGCCGGCGCGCGCGACGCACGACGTTGAAAATCGGTGTGTGTTGCGCTCGCATATAGGTACAATAGTGTCGCGGGTCCGATCCGTGAGCGAATTAAATTTGGAGCGAACGAATACCACAATAGAGTTTCGCCGAGACAGGTGTATCGACAACTTTTGATACATCGACACTTTTATATATCGCGATTTATACATATTATTGTGGAAAATATTACGGATCAAAAGACGTAACGAGATTATAAATTTTATCTTGCTGTAGACACGCGTATTGTCAAGAGGATACGATCTGATCGAAAAATCAGAACGTTTTGTGGGATTAATTAAAATTCTCAAATGTTGTAGAAAAAATATTCAAGTTGATACACAAAACTATCATAAAGAATGTTTACTTGTTTAAACGGAATAAAGATAACAGATAAAAGGATTTACACGATAACAGAGAAGAAAAGTTACGTACAATTTAAAGAGTTTGTATCTCTCTCACAAGATTATTTCGTGTATAAAATTAAAAATACAATGTTATACAAAGACGTTATTCCCGTTCAGGCGGAGTTTCCGATTATTAATGCAAACCAGTAAAACTCGCTCGTTACGTGAGACGGTGAAAATATAGCGCGTCTAAAAGGCGAGGGTTCTCGGATATAAGCGTACGATTAATGTTGGAATAAAGTCAAGACGAGCGTGTTTAAATCCGGCATATTCTCTCGAATGCACGGGAGATGAAAACTTTTATCACGCTTGATATCGCGATAAGACGTCATGTACCGCCGACCTTTGGCCATTGTCGGGAGGAAATTTTATATAGACGGTGACGGCGCGAGACACACAACATACAGACACACACAGACAGAGGAAAAAGTCGTTGAAATAAAAAAAAAGACTCGACGTTTTAAGACATTTCGCCGCACACTTTCTCAGATGAGTCACTGTGCGCGTGTGTCATTTTTTTTTCTCACGCAAATGCGCACAATTGATGCGCTCGATTGATGCGCGGAAACGGAGAAAATAATCGTCGGAAACGTGCAATACGTCAAGCGGGACGTATATTTTTCCGATACACCATCTTGATATATTGTCGACAGAGCACATAACCAGCTGAAAGAAATTGAGAGAAAAGAGAGAGAGAAATACAATTGATGCGTTATATGTCACTTTGCTGAAGTTTGCTGCTGAAGTTTCGCGCTATCTTTATGTTGAATCGCGTTCGTCGTGAAGTTAGTTACATTCAAGTACCGCGAATTATAGTCGATGAAATAAAATGAGAATAAGCTCGTCTTTTCTCTCTCTCTCTCGACAACCACAGATCGCTTTCGATCAATATTTTGAAAATACGTATATTTCCTTTAAAAGTGTTCTATTTGTTCGCCCCAAAAGTGTTTTCTCCCGTGACACGAATTTGCTCTCAGATCTGAAGTGTTGTAATTCCCAGGTGACGTTCGGCGCGATCATACGCGTATGAAAAAGAAAACTTTTTAAGGAAAAAAAGAAAAAAAAATGAAAACGTACACATATTTTTTGATACATGTCAGTTTCTACGATTCGTTTCACTTGTCTGCGACGTTTCTGTATACACAATTTTATCACTCTCTCTCTCTCTCTCGCGCGCGTTCGGATGCAGATAATAAAATTTGATATATTTATTTTCGACAAAACACAATTTTCGATAAGCATATGTATTCTCGCTAGATTTATCGAGGCAACAAAAATACCGCGCCGGATAAATAAATCGATCTTGCGCACATCGAGCGGAAAATTCGTCAGTTCGTTTCGCTTGCATTTTGTTTGTTTGTTTGTTTGTTTGTTTTTTTTTCGATTTTTCTATACATATACGCTATTACCGATCATATATACCGTTAACACTCAATAAAATGCTCGCCTGCAATTTTCCCCGGATAATATCTTGTGTCGGGCGGAGGAGATATTTCCTCAAATTCGTATCATGGACAGACGTGCTTTATTGCACTCAAGAACACGTGTAGAATCTATATTGACGCTCGATATTCCAGCTTGATTTTGCTGCAGCAGTGGTTCTCGAATCTCCCGTGCTCATTTGCACATGTGTGTAATTTAATAAAATAATATTAAAATTAAGAATATTAAACACAATTATGCATACAGCTTTTTTTCTCGTAAACTTTTGATACACGAGTTATTTAACGCGATAGCTTTTTTTGAATATTTTTTACATGCATGTGCTCCTTTTATATAAAAAAGAACTCTTATATCCTCTTCAAAATCGAAGCTCTCCAATCTGAACTGCTCGGAACTCTTAAAAAAAATGTCACCCCCGGTAGTTAAAAAAATTGCTCGTGATCATCTTCGAGTAGTTCTCTTTATAAACTGTATGTAAAACTGATTAGTTGTCTTTTTGAGAGCAGGATCTCCGATTTCAAGAACCGTGTAGTCGCGATGTGTTGCGCGGGGTGTCGACTTCCACACACGCCGGCGGTGACGTTCGCAGTTACTCGCACGTGGCTCTCGAAAACGACACGTCGTCATGTGCACAGCGCTCCCCGTACTTAGCGGGGTGCTTTTGTCTAATGGCGCGGCAGCGTTTATTGGTCAATTGCATAGGTACGCACGTACACACGTACCGCCGCACCGCTTGCTGCTCGTATCGCGGTCGAGTGATCTCCAGTGTTTATCGAACACTGACGGATACTCTAAGTGCGCGCGCGCGTCAAACGCGCTCGAATTTTCACGGGAGTTACTCGAGCGTGTTGTTTTGTAACTCCCGATAACAAATTAATCGAACACGTGTTACACATCAGTGGGTGGAAGAAGATTCTAAATATTCAAAATGCAAACTATAGCATCTCCGAGAGAGATAATTCTAGAATCTATCTTAAGGAAACCGAGAGGGAAAAATATATACGAGGGAAATGAAACACAAGCAAAAACGTGCGAGAGAATTTTTGTTGTAAACACGAATTATTTTTTATTATCAATGTCCTTTGCGATACGTACACACAGACTGGCACAGTTAGTTTGACACGACACTCACATAATTACGCGCGCCTTACCACATTTACGCTCATCAAAGATCGTCACAATCCGCGATTCGTCGAAAGATATTTGCGTGCATTTACATATTCGTCGTCTAACGTAGAGCGTATTGTACGCGTATACGTGCAGCCTACATATATTATACATTTATACACGATTACGCACGCATATACAACATATAATACAAATGTATTTTGCTGGCAAATATGTAGTATGTGTACATATAATGTATATATATAATATACATGTATACACACATACATAAACGTTATATCCACCGTCACGCAATTACCTCGTACAGCACAGGGATTCAATAGATATCCACTAAACATTATCCGGATATTCAATACTCAATAGATATCCACGGGATATTCTTTATAAGATACAGTGTGCTGTGTGGAAAAATTTTCAAATAACAAAAGAAGAACAGAATTCTCGTTTTCTTTGTTATGTACATAAATACACATACGTGAGTGTGTGTGTGCGTGCGTGTAATTTTTTTGCACCTTTCGCGGTTACAAATATTATTCGCGATCTCGATGTTTCTCTCTCTTTCTCATTCTCACTCATTCTCTACCGATCGCTCGTGCACAGCTCATTGTTCTCGCGTGCGTGTCATTCGGTGACAGAGTTTTGTTTTTTTTTTCCCTCGCAAAGATTTTACGCGATAGAGTACGTTCGCACGTGGCGTGACGAATTGTAGTGGTAGCAGATAAACAGTGGGCGAATGGCAATAAAGAGCTCTTTTAAGAAAAACTATGTTTCTCTCGATATATTATTATTGAAATATACATACATACATATATATATATATATATATATATATGTATGGAGAGTCAGGCGCGTTGTTTTTCTCTCACGACGCTGACCTTTTCGATGGATTCTCACAACCTTCTGCATTCATATATAAATCTCTCTTCGCATTCGCGGTAATAATAATCTTTTTCCTATTTTCAATATATCACACACTGGTTCAATACAATATATTGACTACATATGCACATGTCGTTATAAGATAATGCTCTTAATTCTTTAACATCTATAACAGGCTTCGCGATCGTGTCATCGATTTCTTTTTTTTTTTTGGTTTTTGTTTTTTTCTTTCACTCCGAATATGATCGTATTAATGATTTTTGTTTGTCGAAATCGACTTTTCGCACACCTCACTACCGATGGTCGACTGTATATGTACAGCAATTCGCATATATAGTTTGTGTTCTTATCGATGTGATGCACACACACACGTTACCCCTATTTATAGTGTCCGCGTACACGTTTCAAATATGTTCAAATTGCGTTCCTATTGTTACCGCGCGTAACCTGCGCTTTCAAATTTCCATTTTTAGCCTCGCTTGTGCGTGTAAAAGTGGGAGTTTCTCTCATCCGCCCACGCTCGAAACATACACACAATTCGCTCCCTGTTTATACATTCTCGGTCTTTTTAATATACGATTACTCTCTCTCACGGACGGCGATATATATAAAATGACGTTACCTTTATTATACGGATCATATTACAATGAATATCCAAGGAACACTCTAAACCCTGAGAGTATTTGAATTTTTTTTATTTTAAGGAAGTTGCACTCCTTCACGACGCAATTTCGTCGCGTTTCTTTCAAAACTTTTATCAGATATAAACTTTATCTGATATTAAGCGTTATTATTTATTTATTTTTTGTGTCATTTTCACTGTGTGTGTGTGTGTGTAAGAAAAACGACCAAACATCGTCATGTTATAAAACCAAATTGTTTTTCCCCGCTTTGGATATCGCAATATTTCGCGCACACATATAAATGTAATGAGAGAGTATAAAAGTGTGAGTGAAAATTCTTTGACTCGAAAATAATGCACAGAATAGATGCATGTATTTACAAAACATATAATATTCTATTTTTGTCCGAGATATATATATATATATATATATACATATACATATTACGTATTTGTGAAGATCAAGTTTGTATAACTGAAAGAAAAGAATTTTATCTATCATTAGACGCGTATTAGTCGTCGGATAATTGATCTAATTTCGAGAACTAATGCATTTTCTTATGTTTTTTTTTGTTACGAATACAGAAGATTATGATAATGACGCTGCGATAAAACATATCACCCGATATTGAGGGCGCGTGTGGCATCATTTTATGGCACTCCTTCGCATATTACCACCGCATTATAAGGAGTTTCAAAACATTTGTGACACACACATAATAGTAGAAAAATTAAGTAACGCACTAAGTTGTACATTCGTATATGAGATAACACATAAAACTTTACTAATCGAAGTGTGCTCAGCGTGGTTGGGAAAATATCGGTGCGCGAATATAAGCATAAATATATTACACACGTGTGCGCGTGTGTAAGACGCAAAACCTGTGCGCAAAATCGTAAAATCGGGATTTCTTGCAAATCAATTGATAATCATAATAATAATAATCTGTATATTGAGTATCGACATTTATCTATTTGCGGATTTGTTAGATTGCGAATGTTCAGTCTACGGTAGAGAGAGACATTTCTATTTCCGCCTCGTCTAAGCGACATCTAGTCATCGTTTCGTATCGTTAAACACGAGTAAAATATTAAGCACTCCGCAGATTGTTTTTTTTTTTTTTTGCACAAGATGATTAATGATTTATTCGTATGCGCCATATCAAGGAAAGAAAAATAGCACAACCGTAAACTTCATCGACAACAACGGAGTGGTGTTTTTCTTGTTTACGTTCAGCGTTGACCGCACGACGCGATTAACAGAATGCACAATTTTATTGTTCTATTCTTGTTATAGAAGCTCCAGGTTTAAGTTAAAAAAATATTACTTTTTAAGAATGGCCAGACGAACTGTACGAGCAAAACAATAAAATTGCGCGTTCTTTGGAATAGCTGAATACAAATAATAAAAACATTCTTGCGTCATTGTCGATGTAGTTCAACTGTAATTCGGTTTTTGTTTGATATATAAAAAATTTAAGAATGGCCGGACCTGTTTCGGTATATTTTCCCCCTTTTTTTATACAAAAAATAATTTAGAACCAATTTGTTTTTTAATCTTCAACAGATCCTGTTTCTAGGACACGCAACTTTGCGAGTATTATATCGGTGAAAATGGCGATGTTATTTTTACTCGCGTCTAAAGCAGCGTTTACACGCACGCTGCAATGATTAGTGATGCCAACTGAACGGCGTCCATAAATTGTTGCCACATAAAACTGGCCAGCTTACGCAGTGTTTACGCAATGTTGCTACTGGTGCGTAATGTGGACAATATATTATAATCTCAGTCTCAGAACTCTTTATTTTAAACACACAGCAAATGACAGCAAGCATGTAACTTATTCAGATGTCACACTTGGAATTGGCACCGATAACATTAGAAGTAAAAATATTTCAACTTTCGATTTCACGGCATCGGCAAACGCTAGATATTAATACTAGCGCAAATTTGTATCAAGTGTTAACGCTTGCATTTTTACTGGCGCTAATCGGCTGCCGCCACCAATCATTGCGTGTGCAAACGCGACGATTTAATCTCTGTTATCTGTGTTGCGTTCGACGTTTGCTTAATGTTAATTTTGTACTTGTATTACATTTTTTTTTGTTTTTTTTTTTTGCACGTCATTTTTTCGACACTGTTGCAATTTATTTTGAGTATCTAAAGAGAATATTATTCCCGTTTGTTAATTATTAATAAGCAAATAAAGAAATTAATGTTTATAAACAACAAACGTACATTCACATAGTGTGTGCTCTTTTACAAATATAAAAGAGGATTTAACCTATGATATATGCGTATGAGAAAACTTAAAGCTTCAATAGAACTTATAAATATACTTAAAAAATATATGATAAATTATTTTTCTTATTGTCTAAACTATATTAAATACAATAATACAAAAATTATTAAAATTAAATACAATAATACAAATTATAAAATTTAAAAAACGCTTATTTTCTTTTAATTTAAAGTATCCAGTTGAAATAATCAAACCGCACGTCAGTCTTTATATTGTCAAATACAAATCAATTTCTTTTTACATTAAAAAGAGAAGAGAATATAGTGTAAGTAATACCTATGTATGTTATAATGTATACTATATGCAAATATATATGTTCATAATATAGACAAATATAATAATTGCATTGAGGAAGTAAAACAGCTTATCACTGAAGATAAAATGCTTCTATACATATAAAATTAATTTTGACTAATTTTGTCTTTGTCACAGAACCTGTCCGTATTTACCTTTTGTGCTTTATCATACAAACTGATAACAGTCTTATAAACTCAGTATCATAAATTTTTACATCTCAGACTTATATAAATAAAATATTAAAAAATTAATACAACAAAAGCAATGTAATTAAATACAACTCATGTTCTTTATTTACATTTATACTAATTGAATTTTATATCAGGCACCAAGAGCTACTAAATTTCTAAAAGCACAAGTGTGATTCTCTTTTCAACAAAATGGATTAAATAAGCAATAATATAGAAAGGATGTCTGAAACTTTTTGACGCAGCCGAAGTGTGAAGATAGATTGTGTCAATTTGAACAGAAAAGTCACGTATCAATTCCGCAAAATTCGTACTAGTTATTAAGATGTTAAGTAATTAAAGCCAATAAACGCCAGAGTCCAGCTCATCGTTTTACACGCACTTATTGATTTGTATTATTAGAGGTGTGTAAATGTTTTCGGCGTTTTTTTACTAAAAAATCTTTATTATTAAAAATACAAAATGTTCAATCTTAAAATATTTTCCCTTGCTTTCTATCACCTTCTGCCATCTATCGAGTACTTGATGAATTCCGGATCGGAAGAATTCCTGAAGTTTGGAGACGATAAAAAGTTATCAATACATTTTTGAATATCTTCTATTATTTCGAAAATATTGTTGCAAGTATGTATTCGGCAATGCCGAATATGCACTTTATCGATCTCTCTTTTTAAAGACTAGAACAAGTTTTATTCGCTAAAAATGATGGTAATTCGCAAAGCACATACAATGCGTGAGATAAAAAAGCAAGGTCAGTAACAAAGCCGAAGATCATAGCGCCATCGATATGCGCCAATATTTTAATAACTATTGCAAGTTTTGAAAAATTATACATATATTTTCTGTTCATCTATCACCGGCTGTGTCAAAAAGTTTTAGACATCCTATGTATAAACTAATCAACAATAAAGAAATACTATATATATATACATATGTATATATACATATAAGTTCATTCAAGTGTCTATGACACATACTTCGTTGTGTCATTATTAACCAGTTTTCTATCAATTTTAGGATTTTAATATCTACTGGATTTATATCAATGTATTAAAATTCTTTGTTACATTATTTTATATTGCATAAAAATTGAAATGATGTATATAATACTGTTCCACTTCTATTATAATTATGCAAAAGAATCAATAATTTATTCTCATGTAAATATTGGATTGTTCAGAAATTACACGTAGCGTCTTTTTTTTTTTTTTTTTTAATGAAAAAAGGCTTATTGTATCGACTCACATAACTTTTGTAAATGCTCCTATATACGGTGCTGTTCGATGTATTTGCGCGATATCTCGTGCACATGTCTCAGATACATTGCCACAACTATTGAAAAACACGCTACAAACTTTCCAAATAACCCAATATATATTATTAGGTTATTAATAACCCAATTATATTATTTAGCATAGAAAAACCTGGAGGGTTCAAATCACATAAGAACACACATTTAATGTGTGTTCGATCTTATAGAAAACTGTGATAAAATTTGTTGTAACGTGAGAACTCTTCGACTATATACGAGAGGACGAAGTGATAAAGAAATAAATATGCTTAAAGCTATAACAATTATTATTTGAAAGGTGAGCTCGATATATACGATGGTGTCGCCATATGAAATTATTATAGTCATTTTATGACCAAAATCTTTCTTATATGGAGAAGTAAAAACCTTCTCTTAATATTACATATTATGCAATAAAAAACGCTCAATTCCATTTTTATGGTAAAAAAGTGATGTGTTCACACAAGTAGAGACATGGTCTCGATTTGTATCATTCAGATGATAAAAGTCAATAATCTCTGACAATTAGTTTTTTTTTTTTCGGATTATATATTAAGTCAAAGTAAACGTTCTATAAGTTTGATTAAAAAAATCTAATTTAAGCTTTTGGAGCTCACTTGGCACATCTATCATGACATCTATGCTCCACAGATTATGTACAGAATTGTATATAAAGAAGAAAAGATACTTTAAATCATAATGCTACGTCATTATCACTACACAATAAGAAACAGAAGACAGAAAACAATCATACGTATGGTTTGAGAGAGAAAGAGAGAGGGGGAAGAGAGAGAGAGAAAGAGAGAAAGACAAAGAGAGAGAAAGAGAGCACAAAAGAATACTTGTTTTCACAATAGATCTTAAGCATGATGATGTATCAGTGATGTTTTCTCTCAGAAACAAAAGTTGTGCAATTGTGACACCATTGTTATGGTCGTCTGTTTTTTGCAAAAGTGTACGTACATGTATATATACACTCCTCTCTGTGAATTTATAAAATGGTACACTTTTTCGAACGCCGCCGTTTCCTTTGATTTTTCTCCAATTCAGCCGGTGGCTGATTTCTAATGATGCGCACAACCTTGAACAAATATATTTACTCGTATATATACTTCTATATTTATATAGAAAAGCAATAATCTTGCGCAATCAATCTCACTTCATGAAATGCAGCATCTACATTTAACGGTGGATCTTTGGCTGAAGTTTCGATATAAGGTATGCCTAAACGTTGAGCTAATTCCTTTCCCTGCTCCTCTGTGACCTTCCGAAAATGCACCAGATCGACTTTATTGGCTACCAACAGCATGGGATAAACATCTCTGTCCTTTACTCGTAAAATTTGAGTATAAAAATTGACGATATTTTGATAAGACTGTACATCCGTCACAGAATACACCAAGAGAAATCCGTCTCCTTTTCGCATGTATTGTTCACGCATGGCACTAAATTCCTCTTGACCAGCTGTATCCAATACTATAAACAAAAATACAAGAACACACATATAAGCCAGAACACATCGATGAAATAAAATGATCTTGTGACACATTTATATAAATACATATTTACCATCTAAGATACACCACTGGTTATCCACTTCTGTGTGTTGTATGTAACTATCTTCAATTGTGGGATCGTAATCCGCAACGAACAGTTTTTGAAAGAACTGTATCGTGAGAGCGCTCTTGCCAACACCTCCTTCACCAACAACCACCAACTTAAAGGTCATAAGGTTATTATTATTAGGTGGACGTGTCATCCTGATTCCGGGTCTTCTGCTTCTTCTTCTTCCACTATTTTTTCTGTGTTTGCCTATTCTGCCACTTTTTTTTTTGACGTAATGTCGTCCTCGGCAGTGCAACCGCACGTGGAGACGAGTTATTTCGACAACTCGAAAAAACTCCTGTCAATAAAAAAAATCACCTCTTAAGAATCCGTGTAAACCAGAGAACACGTAGCACATTGTTTAACACATCGGTGTAAGCAAAACAATCAGTTAATAAAATCTGTCAACAGAGGTACACTGTGCATCGTTGTTTGTTTTTAAGAGTAGAAATAGCGACGAAACGCGGCATTGTCGACACAGCGCGTGTGTTAATTTGCGTGCACGCACCGACAGATCGAAAATTACACGTTGGGATTCAATGATGTTTGCGGTTTCACAGTAGTTTTCACACACCAGCGATCAAGACGTAATTGTTTTCACGCAAGTGAAAGAATGCTTATTGACAATCGCTTACCTTACATGATCTGTCAATTCGCCACTCCTAATCTCGTGTTCGTATGCTGGCAGCAGTGGAAAACCGTAAAGACATGACGGTCACTTGAGCACTTGTCCGCGCACGCGTCGGTTCCATTATTGACCACGTGACCTATCTCGTAGATTTTCACCACTGGGTGCGTTCAGACAACTCAACAGTTGCACAACGGTTGAGAGATAATCACTTATGATTGGATCATACTTTTGGATCCGTTGCAGATTTTGAAGAATAGTCTTATCATAAGTGATGATCTCTCAATCGTTGAGTTTTCTGAACGTAACCACTGACATGTACACAGCATAGTTCCTATTTGTTTAACTACTTTGGTAACCAAAAACTATAGTGCACGTGACGTGAAATGTAGCATTGTAATCAAGGGCTGCGTTCCGAGTTACGCATTTATCTATAGTACACGTCACGTATAATATATATAAATGCGCGCATATGCGTAACTCGGAACGCAGCCAAGGTAGGATTGTGGAACATACCCCAGGATGTGAACAGATTAGAACCGCACACTGTAGACAAAGCGCGGAATAGAACCATGTCCAAGTTTTGAGTGACTTCAAATTATAGTTTGGTACACTTTGGTATATGTACCATACGATCGCCAAAAATCGCCTTAAATTCACATCTTGACTCGGTAGATTCACATTTTAGCCGATTTGAATGAGAACTTAACCTGACCGGTTCTCGAACCAATCCAGCTTTTCGTTTTCATTTCTACTTCTTCTTGTAGAAAGCTTTGATTGGTTAATTCTCTTATGTCTTATGCGTTATGCATTATGCAAAAATGTCTGTGCTTCGACCTTTAGATCGGCGTCGATTGCTTGTGATTTGTGAATGAGTGATCTCTTATCATAGTTTAAAAGTGATAAATTGATAATATATAGTTCAGAATAATTGTTACTTTGACTATTCTCCCGGTCACATGAGGAAAATCAGTTAAATGTAATTACTGTTTAAATTCATAAAGTTATTATTGTTGGAATAGGTTAGGTTAGGTTAGGTTACGTTTGAGTGTGTAAACGTATCTCCGATGTTGTGGCCTGAGCACAATAGAGAAAATATTAGGAATAGGAATTAAAAACAGAGGTTAAATGTAATGCACAATGCGAAAAAATAAAATATATCATAAATGTGTATAAATATAGATTGTATATGCAGCCATGACATACTTCCTGTATTTATATTTTATTTTTTGTCATTGTATAATACATTTAACTTCTATTTCTAATTCTTATTTCTAATATTTTCTCTATTGTGCTCAGGCTCTTAATGTCAGCATTAGTAAAACTAACATCAAAATAATGTTCAAAACTTTAAAGTAGTTAAAATATATTTCCAGAGAAGAGAAATAATTCTATAAATTAAATATATCAAAATACCAAAATGGATGCTGATTTGTACGATGAGTTTGGGAATTATATTGGTCCTGACTTGGCTTCAGAGAGTGAAGATGAAAATGAATACGGTAATGTTGGCGATGACGCCGAGGACAGAGAACGTTCTGACGAAGAAATGGAAGAAGATAAAGATGAATCACGAGAACAGACAGAACAAGGATCATCCATGACGGTTGTGTTGCACGAAGATAAACGATATTATCCCAGTGCATTGGAAGTATATGGACCTGAGGTAATAAAAGATTGTTTTAAAAAACTGAGAACAATTAAAAGATTATTAATAGATAATTTTTTCTTGTATGTCACTATTATTTGTCAGACAATTAAAATACTCTTTTAAACAAATATCTTTAGGTAGAAACACTTGTGCAAGAAGAAGATGCCCAACCGCTAGATAAACCACTAATAGCACCCACTAAGAAAGCAAAGTTTCAAATAAAACAGCAACAGTTGCCTGAAACAACATACAGCATTGAATTTTTAGCAGATATGATGGATGCTCCTCATCTGATCAGAAATGTAGTCTTGCTGGGCCATCTTCATCATGGCAAAACTACTTTGGTAGATTGTTTAGTTCAACAAACACATCCTTATTTGCACAGCATAACTGATGAAAAACCACTTAGGTATGAGGAAAAAATAAAATATAATAGTATATTAGTTTTTATTTATTATTTAGTATTATTTATTATTTATTAAATCAGAGGTGTGTAATAAGAAGAATTTTTATCAATATACTTATCAGGTACACAGACACGTTGTTTACTGAGCAACAAAGAGGCGTTTCCACGAAAGCTACTCCTGTTACTCTCTTGCTTCAAGATGTCAAATCTAAGTCTTATCTTTTGAATATATTTGATACACCGGGTCACGTAAATTTTTCTGACGAGGCGACTGCCGCAATTCGGCTGTCGGATGGTGCGATACTTATTGTTGATGCAGCGGAAGGTGTAATGTTGAACACTGAGCGTCTGTTGAAGCACGCGCTTCAGGAAAAGCTCGCTCTGACGGTTTGCATAAACAAAATTGATCGTTTGGTTCTGGAATTGAAATTGCCGCCGTTGGATGCTTATTACAAATTGCGACATATCATCGAAGAAATCAACGGACTGATAGCGATGTACTCGGATACGGAAAATCCCGCTTTTGTTTCTCCCGCTGTCGGAAACGTTTGTTTCGCCAGTTCCGAATACAATGTTTGTTTCACGCTTAAATCATTCGCTGCGCTATACGCTAAGACTTATCCCGATCTCAATTTCAACGAGTTTGCCAAACGGCTGTGGGGTGATATTTATTTTAATTCTAAAACGCGAAAGTTTACCAAAAAACCTCCACACAACACCGCACAGCGAAGTTTTATTGAGTTCATTTTGGAGCCTCTTTACAAAATATTTGCGCAAGTCGTTGGCGATGTGGATACAACATTACCCGATGGTAAGTTCCGATTGTTCTACTTATAATTTTCTTTTGATTTTTGGAAATTCTAATTGTATGTACCGTTTTCGAGTAGTTCTGGATGAACTCGGCATACGATTAACTTCTGAGGAGATGAAGATGAATATACGGCCGCTGCTGAGGCTCGTCTGCACGCGATTCTTAGGAGATATGTGCGGGTTGGTTGATATGTGTGTTACTCACGTGCCTAGTCCGCAAGCACACGCTTCCACTAAAGTACAACATGTTTATACTGGTCCGATAGATTCACCACTTGCACAGGACATGGTTAATTGCGATCCGGACGTTAGTATACTTCAATTTGTATTTTATCTTACTAATGTAATTTAGCATCATTAATAAGTATTAATCAACAAGGTAATCAACAAGAAGGTAATTTTCTAGGGAAGACTGATGATCCACAGTACAAAGATGTATCCAACTGAAGATTGCACCTTGTTCGTAGTACTCGGTAGAGTAATGTCTGGCACGTTAGAAGCGGGACAACGCGTTCGCGTGCTAGGCGAAGCGTATTCGCGTACGGACGAGGAGGATTCGCGCGTTCTCACAGTGGGCAGGCTGTGGATCAGCGAGGCTCGTTACTCGATCGAGCTAAATCGAGTACCCGCCGGCAATTGGGTTCTCATAGAAGGTATCGATCGACCGATCGTGAAGACCAGCACCATCACAGACCTCAATAATACAGAGGAGCTACATATCTTCCGCCCGTTAAAGTTTAACACGCAGAGCGTCATCAAAATCGCCGTAGAGCCTGTTAATCCTTCTGAACTGCCCAAAATGTTGGACGGTCTACGAAAAGTGAACAAGAGCTATCCTTTGCTGGGCACGAAAGTGGAGGAGAGCGGCGAACACGTCGTGTTGGGAACTGGTGAGCTGTATCTCGATTGTGCCATGCACGACCTTCGGCGTATGTATTCAGAAATTGACATAAAGGTCGCCGACCCGGTTGTCGCTTTCGCGGAGACCGTAGTGGAAACGAGCTCTCTCAAATGTTTCGCCGAGACGCCGAATAAACGAAACAAGTTGACGATGATAGCAGAGCCGCTAGAAAAGGGTCTTGCCGAAGATATAGAGGCTGAACATGTCCGCATTACTTGGAATAAGTAAGTAATCAGATATTGAAACTTGTTAAGTTATCAATTATTCACTTAGTTAGGTTAGGTTAGGTTTTACTACTTTTGATACGTGTTAAATTTTTTACAGAAAGAGATTAGGAGAATTTTTCCAAACCAAGTACGATTGGGATTTGCTAGCAGCGCGAAGCATATGGGCGTTCGGTCCGGACTCCACGGGACCAAATATTTTGGTGGATGACACTTTGCCTTCTGAAGTAGATAAAACATTGTTGAACAGCGCGCGCGATGCTATCGTTCAAGGCTTTCAGTGGGGAACTCGCGAAGGACCGTTATGCGAAGAACCTATACGAAATGTCAAATTCAAGATCCTCGACGCAGTCATCGCGCAAGAACCGTTGCATCGAGGAGGTAATTAATTTTTTTATTATAACTTATAGAAAATTAACTACAAATATTTGATGCGCAAAAAATTTTATAATTTTCGCATGTTTTCAACTTTTATATTTCCAGGTGGTCAGATCATTCCAACTGCTCGGCGTGTCGCGTATTCCGCTTTTCTCATGGCAACCCCACGGTTGATGGAACCGTATTTATTCGTCGAGGTGCAAGCACCCGCGGACTGCGTATCCGCCGTTTACACTGTTCTGGCGAAACGGCGAGGTCACGTAACGCAAGACGCGCCGGTGCCAGGCAGTCCTTTATACACGATCAAGGCCTTTATACCGGCGATCGATAGTTTTGGCTTCGAAACAGATCTACGAACCCACACTCAAGGACAAGCGTTCTGCCTGTCCGAGTTTCATCATTGGCAGATCGTGCCCGGAGATCCGCTCGACAAAAGTATTACCATCCGACCGTTGGAGCCACAACCGGCTACTCACTTAGCCAGAGAATTTATGTTGAAGACTCGAAGACGAAAGGGTCTCTCCGAAGACGTTTCCATCAACAAATTCTTCGACGATCCTATGCTGCTCGAATTAGCGCGACAGGATGTATTGTTAAATTATCCTCTCTAATAATTAACATATTCGTTGTGTAACGAAAAACGCAACGTAATAGCTATTAAAAATAAACACTTTGTAAAATACATTTATGAAAAATTAAATTTTCTTAACAAAATATCGCGCCTTTCCATACCTCAATTCCATTGTAATTTTATTTTAAACATTTAATTTTGCATTGTTATAATATTTTTCTTAGAATATGTAATAATTTTGTAATTGAAAAAAAATTATTATTGCTAGTACACATTTATTGATTGACCAGTCCATGGTCTCGCGGCTTTAGTACAAGAGCGAGCCTGAAGGTCTCGAGAGTTTAAGTTCGCCTAACAATAGAATTAGAACTTCTTTAGAATTTTTCCCTTTCTGTCGATACGCAGAGACCGCGTATATCGGATGAAAAGCGAACTATATCAAGACCTTCATTAAAAAATCGCATAAATTATCAGCAGTATCAATATAATTAATACCCAGCGACAACACGATGATTCTACCCTAAACTAAACTTGTAAGTTTTGTAAAACTTGACAAATAGAGGTTTTTGAAACTTGAAATATACATAGTCAATTACAGAATGATGTATGGGCGAATTGTTGGAGCCCGGAGAAAGCCACAAAAAACTTTATATTTACTAATTAATAATATCGCAATTATGTAACATAAATACGTACGTGTGTCTGCACATTTCGATAATCTGACGAGTTTTATAGCTTTCTAATACAAAAATCTAGAATTCTATGTGTGCATGCAAAATTATCTATGATGTGCACATATTTTGGAGTAAAATAGTTCACGAATAAAAGTGTAGATGTCGCCGATAGTATAGACTGGAGCGCGTCGTTTTTTACGAAACAAGCTCGTCTTTATTTGTGCGTATCTATGCGCGTGCATATGTAAAGCGACGAATAAGACGATTTTACACGTAAGATCGTTCATAAATACCGCATACAAACTGATCTATTATGAAACACTAGCTGATAAAGCAAAAGTCGTCACTTGGGAGTAGAGTATTCTGAATGAAGAAAAGACGAGAAGGAACAAGGGAAACATCGATCCATTTCGGTCGGACTCGGTAACGTTCGGTTCGCAAGAAATTCTCTGTGCGAGGTACATGAGCGATCCTCAATCTCCGTTTACGAAAACGTTCCGAACTTGGAGCATTTATATCAACAAATTTAGATAAGTTGTGTAATTTACCTTTACATATGAAGTTGCATCAACAATGCCGCCTTAATTAACATCTTAACAATGAAATGTGCAATTTTATGTGTAAAGCTATTAATGTTCCTGCTCATAGCGTTTTTATTACGGCCGTAAGTGTAAAGTCGATGTAAAAAAAATTTGTTGATATAAATGCTCCAAGTGAATGGGTGGATGTCTGTGTGGGAATATACATTAGATTAGATATCTAATGTATATTCCCACACATCCACCCATTCAGACATCCATTAGACATCTATTAGATGCCGCATGGAGCTGTCGACGTCTAATAGACGTCTAATGGGATTTTTGTTCTGTGTGGGTTGTTTGTTTGAAAGGAAGAGGAATTACATTAAACGTCATTATGATGCGTCTGATATAACACGCGTTTATAAAATAGTTATCTTTAATATTCCGTTGGTAATTAATTTAAATTTATTCCGTAAATCAAAAGAAAGCAGTAATATCTGATTATTGTTTTACTCCGATTTATATTAAAAAATGACTAATATATATCTCTTAGATCGATATGTTTCATTTAATATAGCCACATCTCATGACGAATATTTGTTCGCAAAATTTGCTATCGAGTAATTTTATTTCGTGGCAATAGATTTTATCAAAATATTGTGTTTTCAAAATTATTGTTCCCTCTTTTTTTTCTAATCTGTTAAAAACTGTTTAGTTTCACAACACGTTATAACACAGCATAAATTTTCCTCTCTCTTTTTCTGATAGCTTTTCCCATCGAAAGCAACGTGTGATATTGCATGTCAGATTCCTACATATCAGGATACTATGGGCGGTATTCACAGTCTCGTTTCTCGAGAAATAAGATCATTTCACTGTATACGTGTATATTCTTATATATAGTGCATACGTGCACATAAATAAGACCAATCTTAAATATAAGATGTACCACTATAAATAGCGCCCTGTATCGCCATGTCGCATGAAAAAAAAAACTCTGTTTTAAGTGAACTGATATATTTAACACGCGGTTCACCACACAGTTTCTAAATTTTCGATCTTGACATAAAATTATTTCAACATCGCCACTGTGCAATAATGTCGATGGATGTTTTTTTATCAGAGATGCCGTAAGACGCTGCGTGCATGCAGCTGAACCGTGACGTTCGCGCAGCGAAAGGGCGGAGCTGCAGCTGCGCGCAGCCAAGTGGGCGTATCCGACGCGCGGAGTCTTTCGCCATTTTGCCGGCTTCGGTCACGCCTATCTGGTTGCCCATAGGTCAGAGTCGCGACCGCCCGCGGAGCGTGGTGCGCGAGCGCGCGACCGTCGAGTCGGCTGGCAACTGGCAATCTCGATGGAATGATGCGACGCTATCGCGAGCGATCGATCAGCAACTTAATCTACACTTCTCATTTCATCGCTTCTCGCGTTTATGGCTGTAGGTATGTATCTTCTTTGTTCATTATATCACTATTAGATATTAATAATACATATTAAAGTCGTATGACAAAGGCCATGGTCGAGGTAACGCTATACTATTTTTCTTATTGTATGTATATGATTTCTCAACATAGTTCACATAAATTAGCATATGTACTTTGGTAATATAGTTCAAATCGTAATCTCAGAAGAAGACAGACTGTTTTCAAAGAGCGCATATTGTTCAGAAATACTCTTCACCATCAAGGTCAAGGTCATTTTCTCATATCGTATAACGACAAGATGTCAAAGTATTAAGTATAATAAATAAATCTATAATAAATAAATAAGTCGAATTTTTTTTTTTCATCAATATTATTTACTCGGCACTTGTTAATCGACAGTTACAAAATTGCAACGCGATTCTCTTTTGTAAAATTATTTTGAGATAAGGATATAAAAAAACGCACACCTGCATATGGCATATAAAAGTGTGCATATAAAAGTATGCACACATTATGCATACACGCTATATACATTGTTGACGTATTTTTACTTTAAAATACTGAAAGGTCTATATTTTAATTTTAATTTTGTGTCGTACTTCGGGGCCGTATTTTCTAACTTTTAAAATACTGTTGCTCCGTGTCTATACAAAAAGTCTCAAATAATAACTATAAATATCTGTTGCATTGCGAATATCTGTTCTACACTTGTTTGCCGCAAGCAACATGTTTTTATTGTTCGCGCGGCTGTTTTCTATTATAATTATGTGCGCGACGCACATCATATTACTGCGTCGTATATTGTATATGTAATATTGACTGTTATATCACATAAATGTCATAAACTGTTACTCAATTTTTCATCACGCACGTTCAACATTATTTGCATTCCACAATTCTGCTGTTCTCTTGTATCGCGACTTTATATTTTTTTACAAAATAACTGACAATAACATTGTAAGATCTTGTTCGAGAGAAACATTGTCCGAAACCTTGTCGATCTCTCTCGTTGGATCTCACATCACATGGAAACAAGAATGACTGAGTGACGAATTTGTTTTTGTGCGAGCAGAAAACTTATATTAAAAAAGATAAGCTATAAGAGAGAGATATATTTTGCTGAAGTGATTAAATAAATATAAGAGAGAGATATATATCATCAAAAAAACATTCATAATCAGCAGTTTTGCATTGCACATTAATGATATCAAAAATATGGAAATTATATTCGTCATTTTAAACAACGTGTTCTGATTTCGATAACGTGTTCGCGTTTTCCACCGCGCAATTAATATTACATGTTGTAATAATTTAATTATGCGCGTTAATGAGAAAGATATAAAATTGTCACATATTAACACGCGCAATGAATTCACACACATATACATGCGCGAGCGCGCGTATGCGCACGCCGAAGTATTGCGGGAAACTGAAAATATTTTCCAGCTCGATGAGCTTTGATCGCTATTCATATTGATTAAAAAGGTCTCGAAATGAGTTACGTAAATGCTCGTGAATGAGTCATTAGCTACAACGCTATTGCGTTTACCTATTAGATTGCCTTGTCCGTTATTATTGAACAGTATTAAAATCTCCTATAGCACATATATGGATTGTCAATATTGTCGGTAATAACAAATATGTCTTGTATGTACAATATTGCTACTACACATTGATTCGTCGGTAGTACTATCGAACAATATGAATTGTATAAAGATCGAGCATATAATTTTCGTTTGTTAATCCTTGTTTTATGAAGCTCGTGAAATTGTCAGGAATTTTTTTTACCGCATTATTTTTACGTCCGTGATCGTACAAGTAAAAGAAAGCGCGCTGTTACAAAAAAAAAGTATACACGAAAGAAAATCACTTGTCTCTATCGGTAATTTGAATTAATCTACAAACAATTGGGAAGTTTGTTATATTTTTACATAAACGGTTCTCTTAAGATTGTTAAGGAATAACATTAAATATCTAGAGAGAATCTGTGAATCGAAAATCTCTCCGAAAACGCGAGAATATCGTGACCGATGAAGTTGTTCGAAGGAAATGGATTTGTCGTTCGATCAATTAATGATGCATGAAAAACAAGACGTGAATCGGTAGAACAGGAAATTAGACAAATGTAGTAGACCACGGGCCGCTGCGAGGGGTTTGTCCGGAAAGGGAAGAAAACAGAAAACGAGAGAAAGGAACGGAGATAGGGAGCGCGGGATGACGGTGTTATGTATACAAGAAGCGCCGACGGACGCCGACGAGCTTGCCGACGCCCGTCGACGCTCGGCGTCGCTCGTGCAAGTCCGCCACAACGAGGCGGGGTTTAGGCGGGGTCGATACAAAAGCGCCTTCTCTTCCCGTGTGGTGCGCGTTCGGTTTTAATCGCACGGCTATCGAAACACGTCGCGACGACTGTCGCCGTCGTTCAAGCGCAACCGCGCGCAGGTTCGCGCGCTTGTTCCTTTTTTTTCTCTTTTTGTTTCTCTCTCCTGATCTTTATATCATCCTCGACTCTCATTCTCTCAATATTTGTCAATCGCGCGTAATTCGTAACAACTTGTACTTTTACGAGGATTTATACGTCGGTCGGAGCAGTAACGGTAATGTTACAACGCGGCGCGACGGTCTCTCGCGATGCGAAGGTAGGGACAGAGGGACAGGCGGGGTGGGAAACTCGAGAGGGGAAACGACAGTGCGCGCGCGCGCGCTCTCTTCGGCTCAGCCTGTGCCGGTCGATCGACGGCTGACTAGACGAATGTGAGCGAAGTGACTAGCGTGACAAAGAACACACGGAGAGCTACCACGACGGTGTTCGGAGCAAGACGAGAAACGCGCGCGTCGATCGGCCAGTCAGTAGTTGACATTAGTGCGTGACACGCATACATACATACATACATACATATATAATATATATATATATATATATATATATATATATATACACACATATACATATACATATACAGAGAGAGAGAGAGAGGGAGAGATTCGTTGAATAGTAGCCATGACAGTCGTCAATGCGGGGACGTGATGCTACGTGGCTGTTCTCGGCACGCGTCGCCTTTCTGTCTAGAGGATTCGACTCGCGCACGTCGCGCACGGCAGGAAGGAGAGCTATACCAGGAGCGACGATTACGAGCGACGAGCGCTATCGGACGCCCCGGGGCCGGGGCCGAGGCCGGGGCCGGGGCGCCGTTGCACGGCGACGAACGGACCAGCAGCGTTGCCACCTCCTCGGCGCGGTCACCACCACCGCTGCCGACACCGCCACCGCCGTTGCACCGTCGTTGCCACGTCCGCCGCTACGTTCCATCGCCGGGAACGACAACGACGGCGACGATCTTCTCGGCCACGCTGCTGCCGGTAAGCTGCTGTTGTTTTTGCATGCTACTCTCTCCCTCTCTGTCTCTCTTTTTCTGTCTCTCTTTCTCTTTCTCGGTGTTAAATGTTACGTGGCGTGAATCGGCATGACACGACGCGCAGCTCAGGTTTGATGTTAGGGTGTATGTGTACGACGCGCAGTGCTTGCGACGTACACATACTCGTGTGGTGGTACCTACTGTAACGTGCTGCTTCTTCATAACGGTAGTAGGGGGCCACGATAGTCCATGCCCGAATAAAAGGCATCTCCCACCTGAGAAAGAGAGAGAGAGAGAAGACACGCTCGCGTGACCTCGAACCTCCACAACGTCACATTTAAATCTTGACGATACTGATAAAGCGCTTTCTGTCGTGTTATGCGTGCCAATCAATTGGGAATCTTTTAGAATATGAAAATAGCATGAAAAATAATATGTATATAATTATGTCACACCGCACAAAAATTACAATTATATATCTATTAAATGTATCTTTATAATATAAATATAATATGATGATTTTACACTTATGATATTATTTTGCTATAATATAATACACATTTATGTGACAAAAAATAAAAAAGAACTGAGAAAGTTATTTTGTTTTTAACATAAATATTGAAATATAACAAACAAACATATCGATACACATATATTGAATGAAAAAGTTTTGATAGATTTTAAAATGGAAAATTAGATCAAATGATTTTATTAAAAATGATTTGTTTATTTCACCAAATACAACGAAAAATAATTAAAAAGACAATAGGACATTACTTGATAATAATCACTATAAATAAATCTATAATATTATTTTTGCACTTAGTATAAATTACGTTGCGAAAATGTAAACAAACAATTTTTATGTTGTATATCTAGGAATTATTATAAGTAGATAGATAGATAGATAGAGAAAGAGAGAGAGAGCCAGTTTTATACAATTAATCTTTTAGAAATAGGTATGATTCATTTATATAATTATTTTCATTCACGATATTTGCGCGTCTGTTCGACAAAACAGAACTAGAGTTTTAGGACACCCGGTAGATAAAGTGTCGCATGTGCAGTGTCATGCATTTCCGCTTTATGTTTCTGAATTATTTACATACATTTCTGTTGTTGCGCAATCGATTACAGCTATACATTCTATATTTTATAAGTAAATTACACAAATTTTTCATAACATAAATAGAGAAATTTGTTCAATATAAATTAGAAATTACTTTATCACCATAAATTTGAATAATTGACATGTTTTGAGAAAATCTTTTTTTGAGTTCTTCTGGTGCAAAGTAACGTCGGGATCGATCTGAATTCGCTCGTCTTCGCGAGTTTGTTTATCCAACGCGAACGATGACACGTGACTCGATTTCCGACGACTCATGGTATATGCGAACATCTTGGCGCCTGTGCGCTCTCTCTCTCTCTCAGAATCGAATGAAGAGGTGTTCGTCCCCTTCTCTCGTGTATTCGACCTTGGCGGATCATTCACAGACCGAAATGGCTCTTGCATGAATTTGTTGTGTCTGTAACATCGCCGTGCCAAAAGGCACAGGTGGTGGTCAACTTCCAGTTTTTTAAGTACGGGATCTCTTTATGGCGGGAAAACAGGGAAGCTATTTATAAGAGACCGTTTGTAAATGCCGGATACTTTTTTCAAAACTACTTCCTGAGAATTATGGGTAACCATCCGTGCATATACATAGACATATTTTACAAACGTACATTTTTCCAACTCGCATAAAAGATATATACATTTAAAAAAGAACTTTGAATTGTTAGTTAACGATTATTATTGACGTTGAAATATATTTAAACGTTAACGGTAAATTATATTTAATTTTTCAGAAGTTGATTCAGAAATTAATCTTATTTTTTATCGCAAGAATTCAACATAAGAAATATGTAAAACTGAGTCATTAGTAGAGCCACACGTAAGACGGTATTTATATAGTCGGATCTTATATTTAAGATCATCTTGAGATGTTTTGTGTAACCAAGAAGAAAAAACGGGGTCCATACAGCATCTTAAGAAGGTCTATTCACGATTCGCCAGAGGTGCGGAGTAAGGAAGAAAGTCTATTGTTAAAAGACGTGTTGTCAATCCACGAAAGAAAAACTTCTGTCTGATAAGATAATATATATTTTACGGTTTTAAAAAAATATTTAATATTTCCGTGTAATAGGTGTGTGTGTGTGTGTGTGTGTGTGTGTGTGTGCATGCGCAAAAAAACTATTCTTTTTAAATATTTTTGTGTTGTTTATCATATTAATGATATCGGTAATTCTTATATTAATTATAATTATAAATCATTAACGATGTAACAATATGTCGCTGTTTTTACAGAGTTTTTACAGAGCATTTGTAACATATGGTCCAATGTAAGTGCTAACAGCTGATTGAGTCAAATAAGTTTGATTTTAAGCGACGTTTTATTATTTTACTCAGTGAAAATTTATATTAAAATTTATATTACTTTATTATTTTATTATTTATTATTTTATTATTTTACTCAGTGAAAATTTATATTACTTTATATTAGTAAACAATATTGTTTACTAATATTTAATTTTTAATTATTTTTTGTATCTGTTATTGATTATTACAAAAAAAAAAAGACGCTCTTCATTCTTTGAACGACGCATACATTCCTAGCATATAAAGTTCATAAGTTCAAGAAGTTTTTCTATTCAGACGGTGGCATTGTTTAAAACATTACGATGAATAGTCGTCACATATGTATTGTCATTGTGTCATAAGAATACATGTATAAAAGTTGGAGTTTTATTATTGAATATCTGAAAAATATTACGGGCAAAAAACGTAAAATTTTAACTGCAAACGTGTGATATGACGAGAAACATGATGTCCAAATTTCATGTCATTCGTAGCATTTTCGATTGACTAATCAGATTTGTGAAGATAAACTTAAGACAGTCGTAAATACATAAGATCGAACTACGAATATCGGCCGTGGCATCGACGGTTTTGAAGTATCGATTTGTCTATACTCGAAGTTAAAAAAAAAAAAACAAATGTTAGCCAATTGCACGTTACTGAGCTAGACTGACGCCGAACTCGATCGTGATTGGTCGACTCGTTTCCAAAACCTGTACCTCTACTTTGACGTTCTTTTATGTTTCACGATCATTAACTGTTCTCTGACATTTCCCTGCCGAATGGAATGCACGAGAATTTGCACACGGCCACACGCATTTTACGTCCGTAGTAGTTCTCGTGCGTGTGCCGAAATATTGACGCCAAAAATCAGTTGCTTCACCGACTCGATAGTTCCGACTCTCGGATGCGCGATAAGTGAAGAAAAGTAGAGATACCATCCCCTTTAACAGATAGACCTTAAAGCGCCGGCCACACGAACACGCTTTCCCCTCGGGATCTGTGCGCTCCTCACTTAATAGGTACGTATGTATATATGTGTGTATGTGTGTATATGTGTATATGTATATATTAGTATTGTGTGCCGCGATGCACATGGAAATCATATGCCATGCGGACCGCATGATGCGGTCGCTCGCGAGCGTCGACGCGGCGTTGTACATATGTAATAGCAGTGCATCGCGTTTCTGGATACGTATAGGTATGCGCGCTTTGATATACGCAGCGCGCGTCATATGTGTGCAGACTTGCGCTACCGATAAGGCTAGCGCGTGGTCATCCTTGCGCGTGCGTGCATGCGTGAACCGTATATACAAATTGTAATAATTATTCCAACACATATCGTATCTAATCTTTTCTCCTTAAATGCCTATGTGCTTTTGCCAAACTTATACGTGTTGAAAAAATTTTATCTTCTATTTATACTCTCACATTTTTCTTCCCTCGTCTTATCGCTGAAGCACGCACTTTGCCTCACAATTTTAGATTAACACGCAGTTTTTACTTGTTTTTAATTTTATTTCTTTTTTGTGTTTATGTAACACGTGGTACTTTATTTTACGCGTCGTTTTTTTTTTTTCTTTTCTTTTTTTTTTGGCACTTATTTGTCTATATAGTTTCACGTCACGTTGTCACAAGATTGCATATATTGTGAAATTAGAAAACTTTGGGACTCTTTCAGGGAAAGCGACTAAAAAAAAAGTCTGAACCTAACCTAACCTAACCTAAGCCCGAACCTGACACGCACATTTAGGAACAATAAGAAGGAAAAAAGCTGACTGTCATTGTGTAGTTCGGGTGTCATTCGATATAATATATTTTCTATGCTCCGAAGAGACATTGAAAGATTGTGCGAAAGAAAAGTCAGGACCGTATGAATCCGTTTAGGGCTACAAACTGGAACCGACTACTATAAGCTACTATAAGTTTCAGTTTTCATATTTCAAAAGATGTTTCGGAAGTTGTTGTTTGTTCTTTCTCTTTCTGCGTTAACTTTTTAACATGTGTGTATTATTTATAGTTTTTTTACTAAATATTTACAAAGAGAAACACGTATATGTTACTATTTTTTATACAGTCAAACCTCGATAACTCGAACCTCTATAACTCGAAAACCTCTATAAGACGAAAATTTTGTTCATTTTCGCTTCGCAAAAAGGAAAAAAAGAACTTGGATAAGTCAAAACCTCTACAACTCGAAGATTTTAACTCTTCCCTTGAGATTCGAATTATCGAGGTTCGACTGTACATTTAAAAAAGAAGCAGATATATTTAGCTAATACAGCACAGTTCCTATATTCTCACAAATATATAATCAGGACCCGTAAACTCGTTTTCTCACGCTTTCTCTGTGTCCTTCTGTTCTCTGGCAAGAGTCTTGCGTAAAACGATATAACTGCGCATACAAAGACTGCGTTCCGATATTCACTGCAGCCGAATGCAGAAGTGACGTGCGATTAGCGTGTGAGTAACAGTCGGTAGTGGGATAACAGACACGATATAGATGAAACGGAGTTGCTGCTCGCGTGAGGAACTGCGTTGTACACACAGGAAATAAATGAAATCCGCGAATTTTGCTTGCATTAGATATCTTATTAACATCGTGTTTTCGGTGTTGGCGCGAAAAATTCAACTACTTAAACATACGTATCTATATGTAGAATTTGTTCATAAAAGAAATTGCGCAACGACATTCGTATTTAAATAAAAGCAAAGATTAGAAGTGAAGAGAAATAATATACAAAAAAAAAAAGTACCGAGCGCACATTAATTTCTCGTACATATACATAGCAGTGTCGTATTGTATGTGATAATTAACAATCAATTGCCAACAGCTGTTTCAGCACCAGCCAGCGACATGGAGACAAATGAGATGGAGAGGCCGTTGGTCAAAGACTTGCACGAACATATCGTATGCCCCCTGTGCAGAGGATATCTTATAGATGCTACAACTCTTGTGGAATGTTTACACTCTTGTTAGTATTTTACTTATGATTATCATTTTGCATCGATAATTGCTCTTGTAAAACACTTAATTTATTGAGACATAATGTGTATTAAGAGCAAGACTTGAACACGTTTTTTTTCTTCGAGATTCTTTTGTTTTCGATACGTCAACTTGTTTTACATGCGAAGATAAATTTATAATTTGTTGTGATAACGACAAACTTCCACATCATAATACGTATCTTTCTTTATATTTAATTCGCTTTAAAATCAAAGAGGTTGTGTGAACTTTGTTTTTGTGATAAATCTAATTCTCGTATAAAATTTACTTAATTAATCTTACCGTGATAATCAATTTATTTTATTTTATTTCGGCGTACGATTTCGATCGGTGCGCTGCGTTTGTTGCTCTGTTTCCTCACGTGGTGGATGCGGGTCAGTTTGCAGAGGTTGCATTGTCCGACGTTTGAGCAACGGTGCCCGCGCATGTCCTGTGTGCAACGTGGCGGCGTCACCGCCGCTTCTTCCGGATCCGCGGCTACAACGGGTAGTGTATCTCGCGGTACCCGGTCTCTTCCGATCGGAACTCGAACGCAGACGTCACTTTCGCGTAGTAAACCCGCAATGTCCGCCTCTGGCGCCTCCTGTCGGCGCCCTCGACTTCACCCTTGACGATTTCGTCAGTCTGAGCATGCAGGAGGTGGAGACGGAGGAAGAGCCGCCGAAAGAAGAACGCGGCTCGTCGAAGAGCGAGGAGGTGTTACGGGAGGCTTGTAAGAACACGCGATACTTCAAGTGTCCGGCCGCTGTGACGGTGCGTCATCTGGTGAGATTGCTGATGCTAAAGAGGGGATGGGAAGAAGCGAATGTCGTCAACGGTGTTAATAATAATACCACGATAGAAATTATGTACCAGCAAGACGACACGCAGAACCCCGCTGAAGAAGATAGTGCGTGTCCTCTCGATCTCTCCTGGACACTTCTGGACATTGCTTGTATATTTCGATGGAAGAGGGTGAGTTTAATCATTCTTTGTCTCTAAAAAGTTTTTTTCTACAAATCTTTATATAATGTTTTTAAGCCAAATTTTTGGCAAGAGAGACTCTACTGTAAGAAATTTATCTGACTAGAATTTCTAAAGACTTCGCGGTGTTAAACCATTATTTGGAATCACTTACTTCCCTAAAAAAAGATTCTGAAAAAATCTAAGGTAAAAAAATTTGTTTCCTTCATTTTTTTTTTTTTTTTTTTTTTTAAGCCGAGCGCTGCGGCTCGGCAGTATTATCAATGGCAGCGCAAATGACTCTGTTACAGGAAGCGCCAATGAGACTATTGTACAGAGTGTTGCAAAAGAAGGAGACGATCTCGACCTCAAAAATTCATCCGTATAAAGATGACGCAACGAAGGACAGATCTGGAACGATCGAGAATATACAAAGACCACCTACTCCTCCGCCAAGTCCCAAACCACCTGCCGTTCGCGAACCGGAAGCGGAAGCTCGCAATGCAGATCCTCCTCGTGTTCTCGAAACAAAGAAACCGCGCTGCGAAGTGACGCCCGTTATGCGAACTCCCGATCCCTCAGCCGCTGGACTTTCGACGAACAGTCATCATCAGTCGGCCGAGAGCACGAAGAGCAACGATCTGACGAGATTAGAACACCGAAAGGAGCGCAAACGGCGAAGAAAACGAGTGATCGCGGAGATCACGACGATGCCTCGCGAAGACCTGTTGAAACTCAAAGTCCGTCTAACGCCGTGTCCACCGAGGATCACTTCAGGGGGTGGTAGCGTAAACGATCAGGTGCGAAAGGAGAAATTGATGCAGTTGAGAGCGGTCAGACGAGAAAAAATCAAAGCAATCGCGCAGCAGCGATTGGCAGGCCTGGCGGTTCGAGAAGAAATTGAATCCAGAGAATACACCGAAGACGAGACGATCGAGGACATAATCGATAGCATTCCTGATGAAATTGTGCATATTGCACAAAATATTAGCGATCAGAGTGAGAACGTTACAGAAAAGGAAACTATAAAGGATTCTACTGAGGTGATCATCGAGGAACCTATCCAAGAGACTATTGTAGAAAAACCGGAGCCCACTAAATCATCGAAAAAAGACGATAAGCCGAAAACACTGAAGAAAGATCCGGAGATATCGAAGAAAGAAAAAAAGAATCTAGAAAAATTGAAAAAAGATTCGGAAAGACCAAAAGAGGAGATCCTGCGACGATTAGGTCTGGTGTCCATTAAAGATATAAACGCTGACAAAATGGCGAAGCATCAGGCCCAAAGTGACAACGAAAAAGCGAATAATTTGGACCGCGAGAAATTAGAGAAGCAGTTGCGCGTAAGTAAGGCGAATCGCGTGCGGAGTTTGCTGGCGGAGAAGCAAATGCGCGATGCACTCAAGAGCATCATGTCGAAAACCAAACAGGAACGGATCGCGTCCATATTGAATACCCCAGTGACAAGTTCCATTTCTGTTCCTGTTTCTACTTCCACTTCTATTTCCACTTCCGTTCCTGTTTCCTCTTCCGTTTCTGTTTCCTCTTCCGTTCCCGTGTCCACTTCCGTTCCCATTTCCACTTCCGTCCCTGCGTCAACTGTCAGTACACCTTCTGCAAAGAAAAAAGAACCGCCGCCATTAGCACCGCTGCACGTCGCGAAACTCTCCGGTTTTGCCACGACCACTAGCATGCTGGCGTCGAGCACGACTTCCAAACACGAGACTCCGTTGGACCTCAGCAGCGGCGGCACCATCAACGACAATGTCCTCGATCTGTCTGCCACATTATCAAGCGACGGACTACCTATGTACTCATCTTCCTCATCCTCTTCTTCCTCGTCCTCTTCCTCTCCATCCTCTTCTTCATCCTCGCCTTTATCCTCGATGCCATTGTCAAAACCAGCGCGACCTACAGTTGGCGCTACTAGCGGCTTCTTCCGCAAGTTCAAGGAACAAGATCAGCAGCGTAAAGGACATCAAGAATCGAATCTGAAAACTCTCTCAGAAGCCGCGGTATCTCGTCTAAGCGGCTGCCTGATCGAAAAGAATTCGATGATGGAATCGCTTACATCCGCGAACACTCTTACTACCGGCCACAAGGTCGCCTTGCGCATACCGCAGCCGCATCACCGTATCTCCGGCTTCGGCATGAAAATCAAGCCCAATCTTGGTGTCCGACACATCCCGAATCCTCAGGCTGTCGTGGCTTCCCAGTATCGTAATCAAAGGGCCAGTTACTTCAACACCGTCTCACAGCAGTCACCATAAACGTGTCCTCTATTGGTTATTCTATTTTTCTTAGAATTCTGTCTTTTCTCTTCCTAACTCCAGTTTTCTTACCTTATACTTCCGTCGCTATCAAAAGACGGAATTTCTACAAGACCAAAATCCAAAGGCTGTATGTTACCACGCATTTTCCCCGCAGTTTCTCACCGGTAACGCTGAATGAC
Organism: Pseudomyrmex gracilis; assembly: GCF_002006095.1. Lineage (NCBI taxonomy): Eukaryota > Metazoa > Arthropoda > Insecta > Hymenoptera > Formicidae > Pseudomyrmex > Pseudomyrmex gracilis. The sequence continues at coordinate 205,998 of NW_018020820.1, read as the reverse complement.
GTAATCACATAGTCTCGAAAAATGAAATTTTAAAATAATATGATAATTCCTCAGTACACCTATCTATTTTTTAATTAGATACAAGAATCAAGAAAGAATGCGGCAGCATTTATCTTCTACTTATATATTACCTTAGGGGAGAGAAAGAGAGAAAGATGCTATAGCGTATCATCTACAGGTAATGTGACTACTATAATTGATACATAGCGATATGTAGCCGTAAATTAATTACTGGATATTAATGATCCATAAGTGTATTATATATATACATATATATTTATATATTTATATATTTATATATGTATCTATATATAATATAAATATATATAGATATATTATCTTTCTTTTTAATTATTTTAACACTTTTTTAATTAAATAAATAAATATTTCATATCGCGAATTTATATGAAAAAAATAATAAAACGTCTTAATGTAATTAGTCTAATAATTGAAAAAGATCGTGTCTAATCAAAGATTTGTTTGAAAGAAGAAACAAGCTGTTTCATTCGACAATAAAGTTCGTCGTATACATCGTAGGAACACGTTCGCTCGTATATTGATCAGAAGGCTCGTCGAGAGTTCTTCAAAGCGTATGAATATTGAAATCGCGGTAGTTCTCGAATAATCATGGAGCGATTTAATTCTTTGTTGCGGGCACATTCGTATTCGTGTCTACTTAAATTTTGCCGAAACACGTACGTTTCCACGGAAACGCAGCGGAACACAAAGAAGGAAATACAATCGAACATAATTAACAAACGCGCGTAATCGATGCATTCATTTCCGATTTAAAAAAGAAAAGAAAAACTATTTCTAAATCTGTTTCTATATTATCATCACGCGTCGAGGTCGATTTGTTTAGTCCAGTGATCTTTATCTGAGATCACGTTTTTATTATCTATCGGCCGATCGATATAGATTAACGGCATCCGAAAACGAAATCGAGAAACAAAGTTAAAACGCACAGTTTTTATTTATTATCATTTGCGTGATTACGTCATTTAAACGAGAAAAGAAATGACTAATTATTTATTACATAGATATTTATCACACTATATGCATGTGTTGTGTAATAAATAATAACGTATGTATATAAGCTATGATCTGTGCGCGTCTCAATATATTTACCGGCAGATCGATCTGACAGAAATTCTCGCAGAGGGAAAATGCGTGACGTCGATGTATCCGATATATATTCGACGACGAAGAAAATTAGTTAGTAATATACATATATTATAGATCGAGGTAGTCAATATAAATGAGCGAATGAATGAATGAGAGTAATGAATGACAACAAACATTGTGTCGTTCATTGTTTCTCGGTAGGACTGTGCGAGTACTCGGAGCTGGCAAGAAGCGAACAAAGAGGATTATAATCTTACTCTCGAATATAAATCAAAGATCTTATTGTGCGGCATGATTTCAATATTTATTATGACCAAATAAGTCTTCGTTTCTCTCTCGAAACGTTGATTAACTCATTACAATGAATTGAGCATATCAATATCTTTCGAATTTTTTTTTGTTATATCACTTATATTTTAAGTTTTCTTATTCTTGCAAAAAATTTATTAAATATTGAAACAGAATATTACGGCGGATGCGAGCCGCAAGATGTACGTGTGTTATTTATTGAATATAAAACCAAACGTTTCGATTTCTTTATTTTTGGATCTTTTTCAGTATACAAATTGTACTGTAAAACAAAAGAAAATAAAATTGACAACGCGTACAAAACAATTCAAAGACACGCGAATCAAACAAGTGGATCTTACCAATGACAAATTGAAATAACAATTATAACCAGATTGACCACAGCATAATTGTAAAGTATAATTCCGTCGCTCTTAAGTAAAACATCGAATTCACACTACAAGTTAATAAATTGTATTGCCATCTCTCAGTGTCATTAACGCGTTTAACCGACAATTTACTTATCAAAAATGATGCTTAACTCTTTCGGTTGATCGAACACTATTGTCGGATTTCTCTATGTCTGTGAAAATCTACTTTTCCTTTCCCAATGCTTGTTATTCCTGTCCTTTGTCTGTTCGTTTACTTCATTTTTTTTCTCTATATCGTGCAGTAGTACTCTACTAAGAAGTACACGGCCGTTCTTTCATAGTGGGCATTCCCATCTGTGTCGGGCTCAAGTTGACGTGACTAAGACCGTTTTTTAAGAGGGGATTAATTCGAAGATTTAAGTCGAATTAATTACTGGAGACCCGATTTAACTTGTTTTTCAATTAATCAACTTGATTGAAAGAAACCGGTTCGGAAAAAATTCTAAGGTGTTTAACTCGGGATTTCTATGCTCGCAAGCCCTTCACTCACGCTGCGAGACCTTACTGGGTCGGTCCGTCATTTTTGAGAAGTCAATTGTGGATTTGTTGTTTGTATACTGAAGAAGATCCAAATAAAGGGATCGAAATGTTTTTAGGTTTTTATAAACAACACACGTACATCTCGTGTCTGGCTCGCATTTGCCGTAATATTCTGTTTCATCTTCTCACTAGCTTATTGTTATTAAATATTGTTATCTCACACATATTTATATAGAATAAGGTGCATTTTAGTTGACTTAAACAGTTCCTTACGATTTTCTATACTATATTATTATACATATACATATATTTTACGCAACTTGTTGAGTTATTTGAGTTATTGATGTGTTTGTGTTGATTTAACTGTGAAATATCTCGCATTAATTTATTTGTTATAAAAATTAGAAACGTAGGCACTTCAATTTAAATTATTTAATTGCACGCATATGTAATTGAACAGTATGTGATTAGTCGTGACTGAAATGATTTTCCAAAGATTGTAAGTAATAAAAGCAAAAGTCGTTCACGTGCGCAATTGTGTCAATGTTATTCTCAAGTTGTCTATTTGAGACCCTCGAACTCGAACAAGCGAGGGAGACTTGTTTCTTCTCGAGTGTTCGCACGGGTCTACTATTGCAGAATCCTTCTATATCTCATTTATTCTTACAATCTCTGTGTTTGTAACGTTCTTAATCTCCTTGTTCTATTATTATATTTATTTTTTTAACATTCTGTTTTTTAACATTCTTCCTCCCTCCTACGTTGTTTGATCTCTCGTTATTGTACATAACGACATGATTGTGCGTAGAGTAAGAAAGCGAAAAATTAAAAGTAGATTGCACGCATCATTTTTATTCTGTTAAACATGTTGGATACAAGCGCGAATGGATGAGAAATTGTTAATAACAGAGAGGTGGACTTTAGTCCTGTTTGGTTAAGAATAGAGGGGTTTTTACTGTACACGTTGGACGATTCTCTTTTTTTCACAGAAGAGAATGTGAAATACATATATATATATATATATCTACATATACATATAATGATCCGTAGAGATGCCAAAGAAAATGTCAGAAAACATGTGCAATGTATTAGTGCAATTTAGTTAATCGATTTGTAGCTCGGCGAACTTAAGAACGCCGAGTTACAAAAAGTAGATAGGTAGTCGTCTAGAAACATTCGAACGACGTGTATGTACGTGATTTGTGATTTCCCGGAGTTGCCCTAGGACTTACCACACGTAGACGTCCGGGAAACGAGATGTTTTTACTTTTGCGAAATTTGTAAAAAAAATTATATATATATATATATCGCGAAATTCTGATCGCACAAAGCGTGATCGAAATCGCGACCTGCGCGCGATGACGACCAAAAACAATGCGTCTTCTGACTGACAAACTGATAATGCTTCAGCCTTAACTTATTTGTGACCGATATAAACAAAAAAATTCATTAAAAAGTTGAATATTTTGCGATATTTGAAAAATTAAGTTTTTCTCATCAAGTTGATTTATTTAACTCGTCGGAAAATTTCAGTGACTTTTGTGTTTGTATTTTTTTTCTATACAAAACAATACACTTTTGTATTTATATAATTTATATAGAAACAATTTTTACTTTAATTTCTCTTTCTTTATTAAGAGAGAAATAAAAATTAAAAGGGAAACTTTTATATTTTTTATGTAATCCCGAAAATAAAAATCTGTTTTAATATCTTATCACACAAATTTCAAAAAGTGAGAAATATGAGATTTGCTTCTTTATACGGTTGTGTTCGTATAGTTGTCAGTAATTCTGGCGAGCGCACCAGATTGCACTGACAACGCAAAACACAACACAAATCCACGATTGGATTTGTTTTGCCTTAGAGCCTATCAAGCTGCGCCAAAAAAAAAGCGCACTACAACCTGCGGCATGCTATCTGACAAGTCTTTGATTCCCACATCGAGATTGGTCGATTTGATGCTTCAGGCGAAAGAGCGAACAGATGAACATCAATGATGTAAAAAAAGAACCACTGACAACTAGGCGGTCACTAGGCTTCCTACACCAATAACATGGCGTGTTATTCTCTCACAAAAGATCAAACGCCTCCTCTTCCCTCAAAACAAAAATAGATAAACGTACATTTTTCACAAGAAAAAATCGTATATATAAATTACGATTTAAATAAAAAAATAATCTTGTGAATACACATGTAGCTCTCAAATGCGAAGAAAACAAAAAACTCGACCAATTAAAAAATATCGAACAACACATAGTGTAAAAAAAAAGTTTGCAAGGTTGGCGTTGAAAGACACTTAAATGAATATCAAAATTTTATGTACACATACATAATTGTTGCATCTCGAAATGCGAATCGCAGCGAAGAATAAAATTGCGAGAGCAAAAATTGAATTTGACTTCGATACGCTTATATAAGATGTAAGATGTAAAAGTCGATGTAATCGTTTTTGACGTAATTCGTGCGTTATAAAAAAAAAAGATATATGACGAAATTGCACACGCGCGCAAGACAAACTATTAACTAACTACGATTTGAAAATAAATATGCGTATTCGATAATACATGTTGTTCCATGTGTGGTCTTACATTTCCTTGAAACGGTTGCTTCCTTGTCGCGTTTATACCGTAAGTTTTATACTCCTTACACAACAACATCATGCGAAAAAGGCATGACTTTTGAAACATTTTTAATATGACACAAGAAATCTGATAGAAGAATAATGAGATTAATTTTGTAAAATTGCCGTTTTTTTTTTTGTCTCTCTTTCTCTCTCTTGTATTCACATCGTTGCAGTTGTGCCAAAAGTAGTTAGTATGTGCAAAGATTGCCTAAAGTTATGTCTAATTATTTATACTTTTATTAAATTTGCATATACTAAAAAGAGTTCCTTACTTTTTATGAACAATTTTTAATAAATAAACATATATAAAGATATAATAACATACAATATTGAGAAAAAGAGAGAGAAAAAGAAAGAAATGTATATGAATTTTTTCTCGCGTGTGTTTTATAGTAATATATCAATTTTCTAAGGTGGCATCTCTTGTTCCTAAAAAATAATTTATCTCAAAAACTCACTCGACGAGGTAAATTGTCACTAATGAATAAAAATATACTTGTTTCTCTTTACATCATTTCGTTTTGTATATAAAAGTCTTGTGTATGTAAAAACAACTTACAGATATTATACATATTCATAAAACTATGGACTTGAATATAAATTTAGCATATAAAATTACTTTCCATTCTGATATAAAGAACACACTTCCGCGATTAAGCATACCAAAGAAAAAGACAAGACGTGGTTTTTTTTGAGAGAGAGAATGATAAAATAATTATGAAGTAATTATGAAGAATGCTAAATAATAACAAATCTCTGAATGCCAAAATAGTGTATAACTCTGAGGAGTTTACTTAAAACGATACAACTATTACTGCGAATTGAAAAAAAAAGCTCCCTCTCTTTTCTGACCTTTATTATTCAAAATAATCTCTTGTAATAGTTTTTCTATTTACATGTCTTTTTAGCACGTAGTGTAACAGTAATTGAGTCGATAACAAAAACACAAAAAATGAGCAAAAGATATATTCTCGAAGAGATCATCTGTGCCCAGGAAACCAAATGTAAGAACACGAATAACATCTGTGTTATAAAAAAAAAAAAAGTATACAGACGGAAAGATACTAATATACACCTTGAAAAGAAACAAACACATATACATATCGCACCAACAAAATTAGACTACGTGAAAAAAGAAGGATCGATAAACAGATGGAAAAAAAATCTCAAGAACACACTTGTCAACTCGGTTGATACACGACAAAATTGAGAGCGAAAAAGTAAAAGTTAACGGTACGACGGTACCGTTAAAATATCCGAGTTCCAAAATTAAGTGTTAAAATCGAGCTTTCCCGTAATGAGATCACGTCAATTAAACTCTCGAGTACATCCGTAAACGCGACTGTTTCGATCTGAATACAGAGATAAAAAAAAAAAAAGAAAACTGCCAAATTTATCCTTTGCAAAACGGTCAATTCTCATTTACATTTTTTTGTGTGGAAAGAGGGACCCAAATTTTTCCGCGAACATATTTTTCTACGTCGTTTTTAAGTAATGCACAACTATCATCCTTCGAATCTCGTCTAAAAAAACATAGCGAAAATTGTGGTCGCGTGCAAAGTTTGCTTTGCAACGTTCCTGAGGAAAAATTGTTAAATTCTGTCATAAGCGCGGAAAATTACGATGTATAGGTACACAAGCAACACAAGCAAAGAAAACAGAAGTCTGAAAAAGTTGAAAATAGAATTGGTGCTAGGTAGTTGGCACACATAGAAAATTGATTTTTCCATTAGTTGCTCCTTAATCGAGGTATCCTGAAGAATAATAGTGAGTGTTTTGCGCAAGACGAACGAATGTGAAAACGTGCGGATTATAGAAGTAGCTTCATTTGCGAAGCTCAAAACGTCGGCGAAGTCCTAATATAACACACAATTTCTACTCGTTATCAATTTCTATTATTATTACGAATAATAAGAGATAATTATACATAAGGTGTAAGAGAGCGCCAGAGAGAGACTTTGCGCGTTATTTCGCGATTCTCCGTTCGTTTTGTGAATATAATGCGGGGAGAGAACATTCGTCGATTTAACACGCGCGAGTCGACGAAATTTTGTCTTCGCGTAACAGATATCTCATATGGAAAACCGCGAATAAGCGCACATTTTGATTTCACCTTTATACAGTATTTATTCGAGCGAACTGCGTCTCGCGGTGTGCTCGAGTCGCCTAGTATTTCAACTATCTGTAACCAATTTGACGGCACATGCCAAATCGCAATAGAAATACATTTACGTACACCTATATGTCACATATATTTAACAATGATAAAATGCACAATATATATTTCCATAGTTATCTAATGTTAATTTTTAACGTTTGTGTTGCGCATTAAATATTGTCTTAAACTTTTAATGAATTGAATTATCGGAAAATTTTCCATTGTTCAAGTCGCTACTCGTTATTATTCAGTGTATTCGTAGAATATTTGCGTATTAATGATGCAACAGAATTGTAAAGTGTTGCAGTAATATTTCTCTTTGTTGACGTATGATTGACGAAGTTACGCTGTTTACATTGTATACATTTTATTGATTCAAATGAACATCATCGTTTAAGGAAGCAAGTGCAAATTACAATCCTTCCTTTTTTATATAACATCCACATAATTAAAGCAAAGGCGAATACAATAGGTAGTCACAATCCTAATCAATATAAGCGTAAAAACTGTGAAACATGTGGAATCATATTTACGTCCGACTATATCATTGTGCGCGCGAGGTAGACGCGCGTGTATGTGTGTGTGTACGTGTTTGTATGTAGTTCAGAAAATATGTAACGATTGCGTGCGTTGTATTAACTATAATTTGTATATAATAACACACACACATAGCTGTGTGAGCATTTTTAAGAAAGAAAAAAAAAGTATAGGAAACGGTACTAATGCAGTTTCTGTATAATCAAAATCGGCGACAAAAGTGATCGATGCAAAGGAAATTAATTAAATGTGATGTGTGTGTACGCGCAGGTATGTACATTGTAATATATATACATCTAACACGCGCGCATATTGTTAATCGTTCGATTACTCTAAGCGACGAGACGCGTGATGCGCTCTCCTCGATGTTAACGAAAATTGTCAAATTTAATTTAACAAAAGTGAAAGATTAAGTGCCGAATGAAAAAAAAAATATAATTGCCGCGTGTTTATTTTTGTTAGCCTACACATACTTATATACTTCGTATTGTTTCCGTTAAAACTGTTCGAAAATACCGCAGTGCGCATTGTAGAAGATTTTATCGTGAAATAAAATAAAACGTAATATATCTCACATACACGCGTTGCAATCTCCCATTACTCATCCTCAGGCTTGGTAGTAGATAGTCGATCGCTAAGCAACATATTGCTAAGTTCCTTTTAATCAGTTACATAATAACTGGGATATAAAATGTTCAAAAAAAAAAGAGAAAAAATTTTCTGTGTTAACAGTTTGAAAGCTTTTATTTCGAAATTTCGTAAAAATCGCAAACTAGAAATTTATTTCGTATAACGAAATAAGTTTCTCGGCTCGGGTGCGCCCGTAAAAATGGCGTATGTGAGCATTCAAGCGCCTCAGGTCGCTCAATTGCGAACTGCGACTGTTGTTCAAATAATCCTATCGTTTTTTAACGATCACTATATATACCGGTCGGCAAATTAACAAATACACCAACGTGTACGTCGATTTTTTCATCGCTTTCAACAATTTCCGCAGCACGCGAGGATTGTTTGAACTTCGACTCGCCGAGAGCCCCCCGAGCTGAGACGTCTTTTCTACTACTTCTGTTACAACAACGACGATAATTCATTTGAGATTGTGTTTATCATTTGCGAAAAAAAAAAGATATCTTGAAAAAATCGGTATGCCTTCCTTCGACGTCCACATTAAATGCGAGAGACTCAGCCTGCGGCCGCGAGGCTCGGCCGCTGATTGGCTGCAGCTTCCCCGGGGAAGTGCGTCGGAAGTGAAGAGGGCTGAGCACGCTCGAGGCACGAGCGAGGCGCTGTTACACAACGCAATAGAACGATCTTAAGGTTTTTAACGAGACGACTCACTGTTATAATTACTGGAGTGATGTGTGCGCGCGAATCTATCGAAACGTTCCAATAATCGAAATTTATAAAACGAGATTCACAGCGCGCGAGATTTACACATGGTCACACGTTAATACCATTGTCAAGGTAATACTTCAAAAGATATTACTCGACGTGTGTTTCGTTATATGTTAAAAATTTTTAGAAACAAAAACATATATTGTAGGTTTTTTTTAATTTTAATAATTTTCTGTTTGTTTCAAGAAAGAGATTTGACCAAAAGATAAGGATCGCAAGATTTGAGATCTCGTCCCCTCTGGGATTTAATCTAAAAAAGTTAAATGAGAATGAAGATTCTCGGACGAGATAACGAAGGTTATGATCTTAAGAATAAGAACTGGAAGGCAAAAGAACTGGAAACGCCAGTAGTTCCCATCGTGTGTAAGGGACTCCGTAAGTAAACCTATCTCCCTCTCGTTCGCTCGCTCTCCGTCCTTGTCCCTCCCTCGTATCGGCGAGCAATCCTCGGGATTTCGTTTTTCTCGTCTCTCCTCCACCACAGGCGGCTATAGCCACCCTTTTCGCCACCACTACTCTCCGCACCGACGTGAAGGTCTTCCTCCTCTCGATCCTTCCTCCTTGTCTTGTTCGCGCTGTTGGACGCGCACGCACACGGCGACTTTAATACATACCTACGTCGACGCTGCGAGCGTCCGTGCCGTGCATACACACGCGCACACGCACACGGCGCACCCTTCTTGCCGCCGCCTGCAAACGTAGTGGAGAATGAATAATGTACACGCGCATCAGAAGGGGCTCCGGGGAATGCGAGAGCCTGTTCACTTTTTCCCTGCCCCTCTCGAAGACGCCGCACAGCGGCCCCGAAGCGGCTCTCTTATCGAAGTAGCGGCGACTGCGAGCGGTTTACGCGTAGGCGAACTGGGATTTGATATGAGCGACGGACGAATCTTTTCGTTCCGCGTTCGTTTCGAACGCGCTTGCGTCGTGAACGAGCGCTAATGCCCAGCGGCAGTTAATTTTCGTTTCGCAACGTAATTGGTGATTTGTCCCGACGTTTTTTTAACAACGCTCGCTAAAAATGTAAAAAGATTGGAAAAATTTAATACGGGCTCGCATGAAAACGACATAATCGATAAATCGATGAAACTTATTTGCGATGTAATTTATTCGTCTGGAGGAAATTTCTGTCTGCCGCGAACGGTGTAGGGTAATGTTCGCGTCGAGATCCGATAGTTGTTTCAAGACGTCAAATTACAGTCGCATCGATTGTGAGAAAAACAAAAAATTAAAAAAACGATCGTTATTACGCTTCGGTTAAACTAATGTTTTCTTCAACAAAATCTGTGGAAAAGTGGTAAATTGATAAAACAAATATAATGCATCGTGTGTTACAAAAAAGTTATATTTATTATATTTTTTAAAAATATGTACAATAAATAAAAACACAATCGTGTATTTGATTAAAAAAAAAAACATTACTATCTCGTGAGGATAACACATCCCTTTTTTTCCTTCCGCATCAGCGAACAAAATGGGTATATACGTTGAAACATTAACTGCGAGAAGCACCCGCAGAGATCTTCCCTTCACCACCCGCTCTAATATCATTAAGCTCGGGTGTAGGAGAGTCGTGCGAGGCGGAGTCGCGATAGCGACTGTCCTAAAATCGGTGGTGGAACGATGAATCGATACGCTGTCACGTTCTCGCTACCGCCTTTGAAACTGCTCGGCCGTTCGCGCAGCGGCGCATCGTCGCCGCCGCCGCCGCGTGCCGTCGGAACGGGATACACAAGTTCGCCTGCGAACATACGTAAAAAAACCGACAATCCACCATGCGATTGTGTGAATTTATCTCCTCTTTCGTATCTCCGCGATATCGAGAGAAAGGGCCTATTTATACGAGGCGCGCGCGTTAGAGGACCTCACGACTCCCCCGCTTTCCTTCTTGCGAAACACGTGGAGCATTTCCCAAAAGCCTTTCTATCGACCGACGCCGCTCGGCGCACGCTCACTGCAAGTATCGGCGTGCGAGCGCGCGCTCGTTTACACACACACACACACACACGTATACACACATACACATATACACGCATATAATATAGACACATACGCGCGTGTACGCACACAAACACACACATACGCACACCGACGGAATAGAACCGCCCACGCATCGTCACCTGTATAGGTGGTTTGCACGATAAAGAGGACGACGATTCGCGGAACGGGCAGCACGAGAAGAAAGGGCCAAGACGAAGACAGAGCCCCCCTTAGATAGCGTCTCATTCGTCGTGTTCCCCTCTCTCTTTCTCTCTGTCTCATTAACAAAGAACCATCCGTCCGTGCAAATCTTCGTGGTATAGAAAGAGAACTCTGATGGGAGCACAAGTCCGAGGATCCTTTCGAGGGATCTCTCTCTCCGAGGATCCTTTTGGACCCCCCAGATCGAGGGACGCGAGAGAATGGAGGGGAAAAAGGTACGCACTGTGTCATGAGTATTTATTGTCGGCGTCCTGTGAAAGAGGGACAGGATGGCCGTGTGCACAACGTTGAGTTGTGGGTCGGGATTAGGAAGTTGCGCGTTGCAACTGGGCGGGACTAGTTTAGCAGTCCTAGTTTCTTCTGTTAACGACGACTCTAGTCAGTATTAATGACTATCCACAAAGGAAAGGTGCCTGGATGTAGCGTGTGACGCGCAGCTTCGATGATTTGCCGTGATTTACGCTTCCTGTTTCGAAAAATTGACGAGAAAGTCGACCGAAAGACGACGAAGATCTTTATCATGGATCGAACGTTGAAAATGTAATAATATCTAACAATTATATCGTGAATCAGACTGTGATATTAGTAGTCCGATCTTATATTTAAGACCATCTTGAGACGATGAACGGGGTTTCATTGGCTACTGACGGACATGAAATACGAACTTGAGACGATCTTAGATACAGAATTCGATCACGGCCCTAGAATCATTGTACACGATAGGCCGATATTCGTAATCTCACGTGTTCACGCGTTTCTTTTGCGGCTTATTCGTGTAGCAGTTAAGACAAAACAAACTGCGATAATTAAATAAAACAAAAACTGAAGTTCTTAGCTTAATTAATCTTAAAAAGTTGAAGCTCAACAGTTTTCCGCTAAATAACTGACTATATACGGAATGTTTTTCAAAAAGGGTTTCAAAAGAATAAATTTACTTAAATCTTTTTCCGCGAATCTGTGCGTTTCTTAAGGTCAATCATGTGAAGGTAAAAAACGTTGCGAAGTAAATTTTTTCCATTACGCGCATCCTCCGCGATCTTGGACTGACATTTTCAACGAGGAAATTTCTATAAACAATGAGAACACTTGGCTTTTTACTGTTTTTTTCCTACGGCAGTATCGCCATTCGTAAATAAATCTTAATTCATCTACCAAAAAAAAGTAAAACCAGAATAAGTTGCAATAATGAGGTAACGAAAAAGGTTTTCTTGCGTTTTCCGAAGAAAAGTCATTCTCAATGATTGCGCAAGTAGCGCAATTTGTTGCGAACGTTTGTTAAGAAAATCCAAACAGCTTTATTTTGCTAAAACTTTGAAGCTTAAAACCTTAACGCTCTCAGGTAATCGACACTATAGAAATTTTTTTTCCTCGGAACGCATTTTCTTGCGGTATGTCACGGTCTCACTTCCATTTTGTGTCCCCGGTTTACCACGTAACGTGAATGGCACAATGTGCGTGTGTAACTCTCTCTTTAAACGCATAAATTTTCAGTTTACCGCCAATAACAGCGAAATGTATGTTTTGCGAGAACCGTGTGAACAAAACTGACGCGCAATGAACAAAGTTAGAGACATGAGTCGAGCAATGCGTTTCAAGCAAAGTTTCAAGCCCGATTTTTTTCGAAAATCTGAAGGTTTTCTCACACGAAAATCTCTTCTTCTCTCGCGTTAGCGCGCAAGAAATTTTAACATCTCTTCTTCAATTGCTCTGCGCAATTAGATCGCGCAGTTGAGACACACATTGCTCCTTCGATTTTATAAGTACGATCTGCGATTTTTACGTCGAGTTATGAAACAGCGACGAATAATAAATCGACGTTATTACTCGGAAACAATGTCGGAAATAATCTGCAACTTTTCTCGGCTCGTTCAAGTTAACGTCTGGCGCACTCTCCTCGCCATTAGCGACGCTACGCCACCGAACAGAAGTAACTGGTGTGTCGGAAAGAGTAAACTTTATACGTAACCTGTGTCACCAGCAACTTTTTCAAAAGTGGCAAAGCGTCGTCGACATCAAAAGTCACACGTGCCTTCGCCTTGCTAAATCGAGAGTCGCTATATAGATTTATTTGTATCATTCGCTTCGCTTCTAATATTTGCGACCATAGAGATCTCCACGGTGATGATTCTTCGTTCGAAAATCGCTGATTTTATCGCATCGAGAAAATAAATAACTCAAACCAAACGAGTGACTTTTATCTAATTAGATTGTAAGATGCGTGTGTGAAGACACGTGACTCGCGGTGTGTATCATAGTTATACGAGCAAGCGGAGTGTGGTGAGCAGAAGAAGAGAAAAAGAGCGGCAACGAAGAGCAAAGCACAGACTTTTGCATATAATGGCACAAGACATAAGAGAATCAACCAATCCAGCCGTCCGTTTTCCTTCCTACTTCTCGTTCTAGAAAGCTTTGATTGGTTGATTCTGGTTTTGTCTTACGCGTTACAAAAGTCCGTGCTCCAATTCCGAAAGAATGTTTTTGACGATTGCGCAATAGCGTTTTCTTCCAGTTTGCAAGCGTCGCGTGAATAAACAAGAATTTATATCTAATAATAGAATATTGAAAGAGAAATAATTACGTGTTGCGCAGAACTGGTTACTGAATGTCTCATCATGAATTAAGGAATTGCGTGCGGTTTTGCAAATCGCAGGTAGTAAAAGGTGCCCAAATAAACACAGTAAAAGATGACGAAGAAAGAAGAAGATAAATGGTTCTTAAGAAAGACGAAAGAGAGAGAGAAGAAAGGAGAGAGGAGAGATTTATACGCAGTAAGAGAGAAAACGAAAGGGAGAAAAAGCAAGTGAGGAGAAGAAGCGATTACGAGGAGTCGCGGATGAGATGAGGATAAAGAAAGAGAAACGGGAAGAAAGGACGTAAACGGGGGAGAGAGCAGAAGAAAAGGAAGAAGAACTGGGGTAGAGAGGAAGAGAACGGAGAGCGCGGAGAGAGGAGCGAAAGAGAGAGGATAGAAATATATAAACGCGCGAGAGGGAGAGAAGGGCAAAAGGGGCGTACATGTAAAAGGATGTGCAGGACAAAATCGAAAGAGAAGGGTGGCCCGAAGCACAGCAACGAGCGGTGCAACGAGGGAGAAAAGGGAGAAGGGCACGCTAGAAAGGAGAGGGCCGCGCGCGAAATAGAAAAAAGGCAGCCGAAGGGAAAAGGAGGAAGACAAAAACCTCTCTCTCCGCCATCCCGCTCTCTGCTCGTAACAACGCGGAGGGAACAGAGATGGCAGAACTGGAAGGGGGCTGTGCGACGAGACGGACGAGCGCGCGGGAAAAGGGAGGGAGTTAGTAGTCGTAACCCCAGCTGTGTGGTAATGACGCGCGGGAAGGGGACGTTGGTTGTTGTGTGAGAGGGGCAATTCTACATGCCTGTACGTATTGGTGTATATGATAAGTATATACCATCCAGTCGAGAGTCGGAGGAGAGTAATGAAAAGAGACGGAAAAGAGCTAGGGGGGTTTCGATCAAGAGCGGTGGGAGAAAAATGGAGAAAAAAACGGCGAGAGAGAGAGAAAGAGAGGAAATACGCCGTGATACGTGCACAGTGCGAGGAGAGACGAAGAGAAAGCTAAACGAGCGGTAGAACTAGTTGGATCGGATCGGAAGGATAGGAGCGAGGAGGGAAGGAAAGGGGAAGCGCGAGGGGGGACTCGCGCGCGAGAGAGAGAGGGAGCGGGCAAGGGAGAAAAGGGGAGAGCGGATCAGAAGGGACAGAAAGGACGGGGGAGAGGGAGAGCCGTAGGGGAAAGGGCATATCCCACTCCGCGTCTTTCGTTTAGTTCGGCGTGAGACATCGTCCGTACTATACGTGTTGTTACGCGCGCTCTCTTCTCGCCTATCGTCCAACGTCGTCGTTGTCGTCGTCCCCGCATCAGGAGAGATCGCAAAGCTGTGGGTTTTAGTTCGCGAGTGCGCCGCGTGGCGCTGTCCGACAGTACCACAATTTCATGACCGCCCTGTACGGTGCAGTTTCTTCGCCATTCCGGAGGAACGTTTTCCGCGAGGTTTTCTCCCGTCGTTTCCGCAGCGAGCCTCCGGATGAGGCGCGAATCGAGGGAAATATGGACGATGGGTTCCGAGGCCAAACAGGTCGGAAACCGATGAGCGCAACGAACAACAAGATTGCGATACACCACGCGATATCGTAAAACCTGGCCACCCTACACACAAAGAGAAAACTCCAAAGGGGAAGGGGGAGAGAGAGAGAGACAGAGTGAGAGAGGGGAGAAGGACGTGAGATCTAGAGACGTCGTTCTAGGCCGTCGACTGGAGCGTTTTATACATATGTACACTGGTGGTGCGTTGTGTCGTGCGAGAAACGCTTCGCTGCTGTTGGTCTACGCGCGCGCGCGCGCGCGTAGACTCGCTCGTGGTCTAGAATTATTGGTGTATTGGCAACACGCAGCGTGATTTTGTGTCGTCCTCGCCATCAACACCGTTTGCATGTGCACTTTCACGTAAGTAACACAATGTTAACTCGGGGCCACTTGCACATACACATTCAATGGGGATAATTGTACACACTCGCAACGCGCCGAGCGCCGGTCCGCGCTTGTGGCATATATAGAATGTGTTTGGAGGTTGTGTGCGAGAGATGGAGCAACGGGACGGACAGGCAGTCTGTTCTCTCTCTCCGTCTCGTTTCTCTTTGCGCTCCGAGTATTCTTCCTTCTTGTCTATCTCTCTTCCTTCTTTTTCCTCAGCTCTGGCGTCTCTGTTTCTCTTTGTGAGAGAGAGACACACACGCTCGTATTTATGCGTTTTCTCTCATTCCGTGTTCTCGAGCAGAATCGTACAACGTTCGTTTTCATCGGCAAGGCAAACACACACCGGCAAAATACGTGTAGCGTCGTTACTGGAATGCGCACGCGATTAGCGGCCTACTGCCGATCGCGACATTGAGATATAATATAAAATAGTCTCTCAGTAGACAGAGAGATTTGACACTGTACGAGAGATGGAAATGTTTTCCAAAATGGCGAACACATCTTTCGCTATTTTTTACTTTTATACTATGCATTTTTTTTTTTAGCGCGAATATAAAATCAACAAAACTCTGTGCAAATATAATCTAAGCAAGAATATAAAAACACATATACGTGTATATAACAGTCGATGGTATATGCTACGTATAAAATTTCTCGTATAATTGTGTTTATTAATTTATCATAAATTAAAAAATTAATTTCATTAAACGTGAGAAATAGATAGAAAAAAATATAGAAAGTTTGACAATCTTTTTATTATGAATATGCGCGACAACAATAATTATGTGTTTGATTAAGATTTAAAAATAAAGACTTACTTTTTTCAAGAATAAAAAAATCTTCGAATTAACTTCTAACGTTTTAAATTCATCGTGTATCAACTGTTCAGTTACGTAAGTAATCGCATCAGTTGTCGCCGGACTAATCCAGTCCACGCGTCACGTGTTTGGTGTTTACATATTCGTACGATTCATGATTCATTTATTCGAGAAAAAAATGAGATTTTTAAGTAGAAATGTATCAATTAAGTAATTTATTAATTTTTATAACCGTCAAATTATTGTTATCAAGTATTATTACATATATTGAACTGGATTGTGTTTATGTATTTTCCGGATGATATCATTTATAGTTTTTTTCTTTGAATACATCACATCGGTCTATAATATCGTAATATTTGCGAGCGATGTGCTCGAAATATTAAAAATCGATGTAACTTTATGCGCGAGATCGTATTTCCGCAATAGACCGCACCATATTTCAATCGAAACTCCGTAGAGAGAATCCGCTTGGATGTGCGCTCCGAGAGTTATTCGTCTTTATGAGGGCGGGGCTAAATCGATCCACAAATGTATTCGCTTTTCGATCTCTCGTTCATGATTGCGAATCGAACGGTCTGTCCCGCAAGGCGATCTTCTTTTTCTTCCCGCTCTTAATAACGTAAAAGCCAAGTTTCTCCCCTGAACGTCTGTTTTTCGTGATCACTCTATCGTACTAGTCGCTAGGTAACTACAAAGAGTAATCTGGCATCTAGAAGGGTGTTGTCGAACGCCCTTTGCTCTCCCTTTGCTCATGCAATGTCGCATAACGTCGAGACGGTACTTCGCAAGTAATTTGTGATTTTTTTTTTTCGTTTTTCTTTCCAAGAATTTTTCAGAATTGAAGATTACACGCATTCGCCTTAGTTAACATCGTTAGTTAACGGTGTTTTAGTGCGTTAACTATTAAAATTATTTTACATGTTGTCATAATTAAATAATTGAGAATATTTAGGAAGTAGCGTAATATAATAAGATTATGTTGCATCACAACATTCCGTTAAGAGCAAGAAACGTCTCGAGAAATGAAAAAACTGTTGCACAATATATATATATATATATATATATATAAGCCAATGTTACACAACGTTAATGAACATGACAGTGTCATATGATGTGAGACGGTGTCTTTCATATGATAGAAAAGTATAAAGCGAGCGCGCGGTTACTTTGAGGTTTGCATTATCTGTTGCTCCGCGAGGAAAATTTTACCACAAAGGCCTTTAAGCGTTCACTTTTGCTTTGTTTTTTGCTCGGCGCGCTGACACGAGCGCAGCAATGCGTCGCAAACGATTGCTCGTGGCACGTGCTAATTTCTGAGGCACGTGTGCCTTCTTGCGTGTGATTCTCGGTGATCCTCTTTTGCTGACCACGTTTACGTTGGATATTTCGAGATTATTCTTCCTCAACGGATTATCGTGATTGAATTCCGATAATGAACACCTTCTCGCGCTCGCTCTCCGCGAGAAAGAACTTATTGTTTTACTGTATTTTCGGATATTTTTAAGTTTTTTTTTTTTAAGAGAAGAGGATTAGGCGTACTAAAACTGTGTTATCAAAAACAGTTTCAGTGACCAGATCGACGTCTGACTGATGACATTATCGATATGTCGAGATAAAGATACATATAAAAAAAATGATAGACACCAAAAAGAATAGTTATGATCTTCGAATTATTTATTGTTGTTATTTTCTCTACTACTTTTATAATATACTACTATTAATATCCGTGTGAGAGATATCATTTGGCGTATATTTGCGTTTCGTACCCCGTTAAGTTCGCGCGTTGCGTTTGCACCGCGCTGAGAATTTCGCTTCTTCGTCTTGCAGCAGCAGTATACAGATATAAATAGACATAGTACCTATACTAGACATTGCTCGCAGAGAAACGCGGGGTATAAGACGCGCTTCTCGGGGGCGGGATATAGTACTCCGCGAGAGAATAGGATAGGATGAAAACGGTATGTGATAAAGGTTAATTTAATTTAGATATTCCCTTTGCCGATCTTTCTTTACATTGATGATCCGCTTATCTTTACCTAACTGATCCAAATATGTATATGTATGTGATAGTAGATAATCTTCACTTGACTCATAAAGAGTACACACATACATGTATAGGCTCTCGCGAGATAATTCAAAGAGAGAAACAGTTGCCATGGCAAATAACCAAGCCAAGTGCTGACTGTAGATATGAAGTGCAAATAATTACACATTAAATTTTTCAATTCGATTTTGATTCGAATTATTTTATATTAAATATCTTACTCCTCAAATGAGTATAGACAATTTTTCCCATTTTCTCTCTTTGAGGAATTATTCAGTCATTTCGAAAATTAACACCGTAGCCAGGGGATCGTCGAACTTGTCTCTCACTCTCTCTCTCTCTCTCTCTCTACGTGTGATTTATTTTTAAAACGATTAAGCTTTAAAACTTTTTCACATTTTCACGCAATCCGTTTACGATGACGTGCACGTACGTAACTTGACACTCAGCAAGCTAGAAGTTTCAGTCGTGGAAAAAAAAAATGGGGGAAAAAAATCACGCGAAATCTGAAATTTTAATAATACTGGCTAAACGAATTGACTTATCGACGGGTCGCAAAATACCGCGATATTCGATCAATACCGCCAGGTATATGGTATTCGGCGGGCGTGCACACACGCAAATATCCGTTACAAGGGACGTTTGGCGGTTTAACCGCATTGCCGGGCGAGCGGAAAAACGGAAAGGATGATCCTGGAAGGAGTCGGAGAATAAGGGAGCACACCAGTACTTACTGCGAGTCAAGGGAGGGGATGATGACGGGACTTACAATGGGGACAACGGGAGTCGTAACTACCTGAGAAGAAAATTCAGCTAGACATGATGGCGCGATTGCTAAAGTTTTTGTATTGTCGAAAAATGTTTTTTTTTGCGAGTACAGCTGAATTATTAAGAATTAGTGGGTAGTAAAATTTTTTTTGGAGGAAACATCCTATTTTTATTTACTTGCATAAATATATTTCACTCGTCCGTTGTTTTTCCCCTTCTTCAATTAATGCAAATTTATTGAATATCCTGTATATAATTTTGATTTTTGTTTGTAATGAGATTCAGATTTTTTCGAGTAAACTTTAACACATTATTATAGTTTACTCGAAATACTGTAATAAGAGAAAATAATTTTCTTCTTTTTTACAGATTTTATGTTTTGCAAGTTATTTCCAACGCAACGTAAAGATGGTTGGTATTGGCAAGAAGACGCTCTTGCGTGATGTGAATCCACATTTAATCTGTCCATTGTGTCGGGGATATTTCATAGATGCCACGACAGTAGTGGAATGTTTGCATTCTTGTAAGTAAACGTCAGATTTAAGTTTATATCGTTTAGCAATTACATTAAAATATATGTATAATAACTAAATATGTCACATTTGTGTCTGTTTAGTTTGCAGAAGTTGCATTCTGAAGCATTTGCGTGCAGCAGGACATTGTCCTTCCTGCAAACATGTTCTCAACAAGGCAAAACCAAACATCAAGTACGATCATAAATAAATCTTAAATATAATACAAGTGTTACACGTACGTGAAAATTGTTATACTTATAGAAATTATTTGTAATTATTTTCTTATAGAGCCGATAAAACATTACAAGACATCGTGTATAAACTGGTGCCCGGTTTATATCATAAGGAAATGCGAATGAGAAGAGAGTTTTATAAGATGCATCCCGAACAAGGTAAGTGAACTTTGTTAAATGGCTGTATAATAAAAAAAAAAAAAATAAAATAAAAATACTTCGAGAATATTAAAAATCTCACTTTTACGTAAAACAGCAAAGTCAGCAACGCCGGAGCAACGTGGTGAAGATGTGAGCGGGCGGTTAATATTCAATCCAGAAGATGTAGTGAGTTTGAGCTTGGAGTACCTTCCGCCAGGAGTCGATCCGTTAACTGTGTTGAGCATTAAGGAAACGGACACGAGTAGTAATTCAAACAACATCAATGGCAGTACTAATAACAACAACAACAATAATAATAGTAACAACAATAACAACAATAATCACAGCTGTAGTACCGCCAGTAATAGAAGATACCTGCAATGTCCGGCATTGGTGACTATTGCGCACTTAAAGAAATTTGTAGCGATGAAATACAGCGTCGATGTAACGAGATACACAATTGAAATTTGTCATCTCGCACCTCTCCCTGAAAACTGGACCCTCATGGATGTCGCTTACATTTATGCATGGAAGAGAGTATGTATTGTTTTGTTGAGTTGTTCAAGTATCGTGTCAGATATAAGAGTATTTAACAATAAACAAAAACTGTTTTTCTTATAGATCGCGCCGATGAGATTCTTCTATCGGGTGGCGCAAGAGGAGCAAAGATTGGAGGCGCCTTTGCATCACAGACCGTCGACTCCGGGACTTGGTGCGCGAGATTGTTTGCCTCCGAATGATACGCGGGAGAACGACAATAATGTGAGCAACGAAGCCGTCAGTCATCCGGAAACTTCCAAATCGGAAGTTAAAGCTGCCAGTGAAAACGAGACATCGTCTTTGACAAAGAACGATTCGACTCGGATCGCGAGCGATGAGATAACCTCGTCTGCGAATCGCAAACAAATAATTGAGAAGAATGAAACGAGCAAAATAAACGCAGAATCCGCGAAATTGCCGATTTCAACATCGACGCATTTGACGCACACGACACACGTGACATTAACCACAACGACCACATCTCCTTCCGCAGGAACAAACACGTCTTCTTCGACGACGACATGCAGCAATTCAAACAAGCAGATAAAGAGTCCTATCAAGATACTGAAGAATTCGGAAGGAAGATACGAGGTGATGAAGAGTCTTTCCTCCGCTGCTAACGCGAACGAAAAAGAACAAACCGCTACCACGGCAGACATTAAAAGTCCACCGAATCCTGAGTTTAGTGTTGTCAATTCTAAAGGAGTGAAGCTCACATTGAAGCAATGTCCACCGCTACAAAGTAACAACTCGAAGAAAATCATCAGTAACAAACCGAAAATCATCAGTAACACTTTAGTGCGTCCTGCTTCAACAGATAAAGATGCGGTACCGATGTCAGCCATGGCGGTACTTCAGCAACTGCAGCAGCAAAAACTGCAAGAAAAGGAGAAATTGAACTCGAATCCGCCATCGGCCGATAAGCAAGAAAAACAACGACGTAAAGTGACCTTCGTAGATCGACTCTCGACCTGTGAGAAAACATCTCCTAGTGGAATTGTACCAAAAACCGCGCTCAAGAAACCGGCAGAACAGCAGGATAAAAAACAGTTTCTGCAAAGTTTTCAGTTGACTGCCATAGAATCTCCGTTGCCAGACGACGGCAAGCTAAAAAAATCTCCTGTTCGAGACACCGATGTGCCGACAGCGGGCGCCGCTAAGTGTCTTCAAAACAGCACCGCGAAGGTAGGGGAATTTTCGAAGAAAGATGGCGACGAGTTGAAGAAGAAGAGCAACACGGAAAACAACAACTTGACTGCGAACAACAGCATCGCGACAAATACAACGACCAAATGTACTATGAGCATAACATCTGCTGCTGCGGCGCGAACACACACGAGTAAAACCGACGATGCGGACGGACGGCCGTTTAATTCAGGAACGAGTTTGAATAGCGGAAATATCGCGAGTGGCAATCACGCTGCCAAAATGGACGTGTATACTTTCCCTAACGATCCGCCGATTGTTCCAGCCGGAGCGGTGAAAAGGAAATGCCCACCTGGTGTGCCAATTGCCGACTTGAAACGCCGGAGGTCTCAGCAGATCGCTCAGAAAGCGGAAGTCAACAAGAAACAAAATGTTTCTCAGTACAGTCCTGCTGTTAAATTACCGCGTATTTCTCCTAAAGAGCACGTAATCCCTACGAATAGAGGGACCACTATGGCGGGAGATCACAGCGGCGGTTCGAGCGGTCGTACGTCCAATGTACAGAACGCGAAAACGTCAACCAGTCCGTTAATTTCGAACGAAACTCGAGACATTCTGATGGACGGCTACGGACTGAACATTCCTGCAAGTTTGAGCATAACGCTAACCTCACCCAAGTCCCCAAGTACTTCCGCACAATTCGTCGAACCCATTGATCCCAACGACAACGATAGTCGAAAGGTCACGCTAAACAAAATGAATCCCAGTATCACATTGAACAACCGCTCGTTAGATCCACGCGTGCTGAAAGCTCTGAAGACCGGACAGATCAAGATGCCCGCCAGTCCGCCGAAAGCCAAACCACCGTTGACAGCACCGATGACGGTGAAACAGACGTCGCCAATAGATCGCAGCGAGACAGCGAATCAGCAACGTGCAACAACGATTCTGGGCAAACGGAAGAAAGAACAGGAATCGTCCAGAGACATCTTGGACTTGAGCGGAGGTAACAAGAAGATAGACATGCATCCCCTGAGAATTCCACAGCCGGTGACGAAGCTCAACAAGAGCAACAAATCCACGCCAAGCAAGGATATCATGCAACTGGGAGACATCTCCGATCAAGGCCAAGTTGTAACGCTTATGGGCGGTCACAGATACTACCGAGCGCCTCCGGGTTCTCTGACACCAGCCGCTCATCGTGTCAACGACTGTCCGCTACCATCACGCACGCCTGTTTATGCGCCGTCTTTCGGTTCCATTAATCGATCAGGCTCGGATCTCTCGTCCGTTTTCCCGAGTTTGCCGAGTTTATACGCCCTTCATCAGGCGACGAATCTTCAGCAGTATCATAATAATCTGCGATTACCGCCTCAACGTCCTCCCGCAACGGAGAGAGATCTGTCGTCCAGAAACAACAACGACAATGCGAATTCCAGTATTAGCGGCATAACGGGGAAGAGTCATCTAGCTGCTCAGTGCGCGCCTATTAAACCCGCGAGATCTTCCATGGCGTCTTTAGCAGTTCCTATCAATAAGCAACAATCCTCTGACAAGTTCGCAAATTCCAACGTCAATCGAACGGCCACGAGCGACGCGAAGAAGCTTCCGGGTTTTCGTAACAACGAGAATCTAGACTCTACGGACGAAACTTCACAAATGAACGCTCGAAAGAGATATTCCTCGAATGTTGAAAGTACAAATAATAGATTCTCGTCTGGCAACAACAAAGATGCGAAGAGTAACGATCAGACTACTGTTGAAAGCAAGACCAAGGATTCGAATGTTGAATCGATCGATATTAACAATTCGAAACAGCAGCAGCAGCAACAACAACAACATCGCGAAACAACGAGTCCCAATGTCGTGTCATCGACGGCATCGCCCTCACCGCCTCCGGGTAATAGCGGCGTAAATGTAAGGAGTGAGAGTAACACTAGGCAAAGTGACGGTGTCAGCAACATATCGAACGGAGATACCAATGCGATATCTAGCCCGACAAAGAGCAACGTCAACACCGAGGTGACGTGCAGCAAGTCGCCGGTCAGTCCAGACTCCAGCTCGATCACGATAGAAAGTTCGGCGGTCAGTAAAAGCTGTTCCATTTCGACCGATCGAGAATCGACCGAAGTTCAGACGTCCTCGAACGTTGTAGTGAAAGACCCAACCGGATTTGTGAATCCGGACGACAGTGTTGCTGACGATTCGACCGTTTCCGACGACAAGAGCAAATTTGACAAACCGGAAGTGAACGAAATCACGAAACAATTACTGGCGGTGTTTCCCTCGCAAGAGTGGGCGAAGAATCCCGTAGCCGCCGAGCATCTGGACAACTTCTTCAAGAGTCTGAACGCCATGAAGAACGAAGAATCCAAGGCGGATAAGATCGATCGAAAGACCGTCAGTGGTGACAGTCCTGTAAAATCAAAAAAGGATTTTGCGGAGCGATCGTAATGACGACGAGAATTCGTTTTACGACGTTACCGAAATTTTTTCATGCGTTACTTCGAGATATTGACGTGGCAACTTTGTATACAGAATTTTATAGCTTTGATAAAAAGGTATAAATACATTTAGCGTTTAATCAATTGCATCCTCGGACGGATTGTTGGCAGTGGAAATTTCATCGGAATTGTGTCTAGTTGTTGTCACACGAGAAGAAGCGTAAATAATATATATTTTTACTTAACATCCGTGATTTTAAAAACTTACGCTTCGTGAAACACGTGTCGATTACTAGACGACGAGAAAGAAATACGTGCTGTGTGTGCCAAGCGTAAATAAAATAAACTCTGAAATATATCATCGCAAATCGAAAAATATCGCGGAATCGTGTTTGAAGGACGCGCGCGCGCACAGTTATTAACAAAGTGAAATAGAAAAGAGAAATCACAAAAGAAAAAGAATTAAAAAATATCGTTTATATATACATATTATTATATATACATACAGACACGTACGTTTTAAGGACAACACACACAAAAATACGTAGAGCAGTGAACTGAGAGAGAATCTTATTTTTTCAAATTTCTTACAAACATTTTTCACCGAAGTGATTTTTACAAACGCATCATTGAAAATTTGTAATATTTCAAACGAAGGAGATTTTTTTTTGTTTTTCTGAGAATTTTCGCGTGTACATATATAGACGTAGAAATTACACTCGCAATTATGCTAACAATGTCTAACTCTCTTCTTGATTAAGACTTGGCGAAATATTAATTAATTAATTTTCCGAAAACAGAGTTACACGGAAATATTGAAATGAAAGAAGCTTCCTATATACAATGTGCATAAGAAAATATTCAAGAATGGGTTTGTAGTCGCGGACTATATTTTACACGGCAGCGCTAATTGTAAAGAACAATGATTAAAAGTCGTGACTTTTGTCGAAAGAACGGCTTTTTCGGGATTTGTGCTTTAACACCTGTTTTAACTCATTTCTGAAAACTAAAATATCGTCTAGATCTCTAAGAAAAAAGTTCTCAAATTCGTTTTCCTCACACGGCCAGTTTTTGTGTGTTTGCACAAAGCTCGAACCAATCCCCGACTTATTCCCACGTACTTATCGACGGTATAACTCTTGAGCAAAAAACAAAAGAAATGTGAGATTTTTAATTTAAGAAGGTGTAAATGGGGTGTTCGCGCGATGACGCTTGTGTGTATCATTCGTGTGACTTTTTTTTTGTATATCAGATTTGTGGGTCTCCGGTTAGATAACAGATTTAGACTGACCGACTGAAAAATTCGCGTAACGTTGGTATAAAAAAAAAAAACCTTACAAACGCGGTTCTAATTCAAAAGGTGTGCGCGAGAAGTTTTATAGCTCACACAGTCAAACAATTGATGTTGAACACTAATGTACAATATTATATTTATTTTTTTTTTTTTGTTAGAACTTCCCGAACACACACCAGGTTAATGTTGCCGCGTAAATGTAGTCGTAGAAAAATAACACAAGAAGTGAAAAGTGGTCCAAGAACAAAAAACAATATATAGATTCTATATATTCGCGTCTTGTGTATTTAACATATTCTCTTAATTCTCTACCCAATATTGTCTCAGCTCTATGTTAATGTATGTGACTTATTTTTTTTACACGTCCTGCTCGGAGTTTGCACTTTAGATCATTTTGTGTTTTCTCCGCTCTTTTCTCGTTTCCTAATTTGTTTATTTCCTAGTCTTAAGCAAACGGATTCGAGTTCGGGAACAGTAATATTCGGTTCGTGATTGTCGAAAAGAGGGGTGGGGGGCTTCTCGACGGAAACGCATCTCGCAGTTGACTTTTTTCTATATGTATTTGTTATATAAATAAGTACGGGATAACACGAGATAGAAAAATATTATGTATTTTTTATATAATAGATATATATGTAATATACACAACATACATATATACACAAAAACAATCAGACTCTTGTATATAGAAATTTATAAATGAACGTTTTCTACAAACAGACGTGATGATACACTTCTAAACGGCGAAACAGTATACGAAGCAATATATACCGACGATCTCGAATCAGTCTGTCTCTGAGCTCGAGTGTCTATAAAAAAAACGGAGAAAATCAGTATTTGTGAAAGTCACGTGGTCAGAATGATCTAAAGTGCAAACCTGCGCCTGAATAGGAAAAAACATAAATTATGAATAATTGACGTATGAGTGTTATGTTATGTGCACAAAGATTTTTACTTGAAATAAGAAAAATTTTTTTCAATTGAAAGCTATGTATTGTTATAGTGTTTCACTTTGTTTTTTGTGTTATATTTTTGTGTATTAGTTATGTGCGTAATATATATAGAATATTTGTTGTACAATACTTGTTACGTTACACGACTGCACAATATCTTTGTATCATATTAATTGTATTATTTTGGAATTGTATATATTTATAATTATTTCACATCTCTCTCTCACTCTCTCTTTCTCTTTCTCTTTCTCTCTCTGTCTCTTTTCAATTGTTTGATCTGAGGTTGAATTCTCGGTTGACTTCCGTAGTTAGCAAGTAATGAATTTTAATAACAGGCTAATCATAGTTATTTAATTTAAGGAGTGACTTATGTTTACGTCTAGATTAAGGCTTTACGGGCTCGTACCTGTGCCTGCTCCTATGTATATTTTTTGTTTCAATAAAAATCATGATCGCAGTTATGTAGAGCACTTTTGTAATTCGTCGATCGTATACATAAAAAAAAAAAAAAAAAAAAAAAAACAAGAAATATTTAATTGAAAAGGTGCGGATTAGTTTATACGAATGTAAATTGTATGAAAAATTTGTATAATTTCTCGCTCCTGGCGTTATGATTTAGAAGACGGTCGTACGTATAAAAAACGGAAGTATTTAATTGAAAAGGTGCGGATTAGTTTGTGCGAATGTAAATTGTATGACACATTTGTATAATTTCTTGTTCCTGGCGTCATGATTCAGCACGAGTACTCTCCAGGAACCTTATAATTAAAGAGATTATCGTACATACTATAACAACAGTTCAAATTTATTTTACACAGCACATTTTATATACATCTCTTTTATTTCTAAATATAAAATATATAAATTGTACGTATAAAAAATTTATATCTTTTAATTCCATTGTTTTGAAATTGCAAACTACGCGCTATATACTGAGCGTCTTTTTTTTTTATCAAATCTGACAAAATAACTTCTACAACACAATACAAAAGTATAAAAACGCTATTACTGAACGAAGCGGTGGTTTGTCTTATTGTTAAAAAGAAGTAATTTTGCAATATCAACTACAAAACATTTTTGTTCTTGTTAAATATTTTTTTTTTGTTTAAAATTTTGTAAAAATTTTTTCCTATAATATTTACTTTAGTAGTTTGATATTGCAAGAATCAACGTTTTACAAATACGTTTAAGAATTAACGTTTTAAAAATACATCTCAATATTTTATATAAAAACATACTAATATATCTTACTATTTAAGAATATTCCTTACTTATACATTTCGCGATTGTTGATAACTGCATCATGCTTGTGCCTTCGTAAATAGTACCAATTTTTGAGTCTCTAAAAAATTTTTCTTGTGGAAAGTCTGTCGTGAATCCTACGCCCCCCATGAAATCAATGCACTTGGCCGTAACGCGTAAAGCAGTTTCTGTAATGAAACGTACATTGTTGTTTGATCAGACTGAATTATTGAAATTTTGCAATTTTTTAACGTAAAGTTCATACCCGACGCATACAACTTGGCCATAGCCGCCTGTTTCATAACGTCCTTTTTAGCTTCCAGTAATCTAGCTGCATTGTAAACAAGCAATCTGGCGCATTCGAGCTCGGTTGCCACCTCAGCTATTTGATGCTGCATCGCCTGTGAGGACAGAGATTTTTCAAACAAAGAGTTTACAAGAATTTTTTTTTATTTTTGAAAAATAAAGAGACGTTTAAAGAAACGTACCTGAAACGAGAAAATTGGTTGTCCGAACTGCTTTCGTTCAAGAGTGTACGGAATCGTCGCGTCCAAGCAGCCTTGCGCTATACCGATCATTTGAGCGCCTATGCCTGTTAAAGTTGTTATCAATATAAAAATGTTTCTTTACTTCTTGTCATGTTAAATTATATATTTCGAGATATCAGCAGCAAAAAGAACAAAGTGTAAAAGAAAATTCTTACTTTTTTTTCTCGCGAAACAAGTTTTTGGTGTGTAAACGTACATAAAATTTGAAAGAGAACGTAACGCTTGGTGACATAATATAATTAATTAAATAAAAAACTGAAAAGAGTGAAACTAAACTCTACCTAAAATACTACCTAACATATTTCATAAAGTAAATTTCTCTATAATCAATTTTACATACCGATTCTGCCCTCGTTAAGAATACCAGCAGCATATTTGTAGCCGTGTCCTAACTTGCCCAATATGCTGCTCTCAGGTACCTACAAAATGAAAACCTCGAAATAACGTTGCGGTAATATAAGCAAGGATCATTTTTTGCTTTTATTTATTTTTTACAGTGTACGCACTCTAACGTTGTCGAAATGGACCATACAAGTGCCCGATGCCTTGATACCCAACTTGTCTTCCGGTTTACCTATGGTCAGGCCCGGCGTTTCGCGATCCACAATGAAAGTTGTAATCCCGCGATATCCCTGCGCGAGAGAACATTAAAGAAATTTTAGCGAATCGTTTAATAGTTTTTTGCGCACGCGCTCAAAGAGACTAAAACTTCAATTACTTCAGATGGATTTGCGTTGGCAAAAAGTAGGAAAACTCCAGCGATATCGGAATTGGAGATCCACATCTTCGTGCCGTTTATAACGTAGTCCGAACCATCTCGCACCGCTATCGTCTTAAGAGAAAAAGCGTCCGATCCTGAGGAGGGCTCCGTTAGACAAAAACTGCCAGCCTGTAAAACAAATTACTTTTAAGTGGTTTTTGTGGCTTTTTTTTTTAAATCTGCACGCATATATATCTTATGTTCATTGATAACGCAAACTATATAACCCGAGTCGAAATTTAGCGTCTACATTGAACCTTAATTCAAGTTTTAAACCCTACTTTAAAACACTTTAACAGGAAAAAAGGAAATTTCGGACGTATTGTAGCGTGAAAGTAGCATCTACTTTTTCTCTCACTCTTACTTTGAGCCTATCAGAACCTACAATGCGCAGTCTGAGCTGAGAATTAAACCCTGCTTTAAAAAACTTTCGCAGAAAAAAAGGAAATTTCGGACGTATTGTAGCGTCAAAGTTAGCATCTACTTTCTCTCTTACTCCTACATCAAAAAAAAGGAATTGAGGTTCAATGTAGACGTTAAATTTCGACTCGGGAAAACTTACATATTTTTGCGCTAATTTCGGTAAGTATTTCTGTTTTTGCTCTTCGGATCCGAGTCTCAGAAGGCTTGTATTTACGAGTGTGTTGTGAATGTCTACCAAAGCGGCTATAGCACCATCGACTTTAGCGACTTCCTCGATGGCCAAAATCGTGGTCATAAAGCTACTACCTGTGCCGCCGTAATCTGTTGGAATGTTGAGACCCATCAGCTGTAGAAGTTAAAACAGAACGTATTGAAAAAAACACACATACATACATTTACCAGATTGACGTAACGCGTGTAACGCGAGGAAACTTGTATGTGTGTAGCGATATATAGACGATAAAAAACATCTTGTGAAAGGAAACGATAACAACTATATAATGACACTTATTTCCACTTCCCAGTTTGTTATTGATAAATTATTTTTTACGATCAAGTGTTATCACTCTCGTGGAGGAGATGTTTAAAATGACAACTTTATCGTTGACTTGTGCAACAATTGTGTAACACAATAGCATATTTTTTTTTTTTTTTTTAATGAAACGTCTTCCCGAGTCGAAATTTAGCGTCTACATTGAACCTCAATTTTTGAAAAAAGGAAATTTTTGACGTATAGCAGCGTCAAAGTAGGATCTACTTTCTCTCTTATACTCCTACTCTCAACTCCTATTTAAAAAAATAGGAATTGAGGTTCAATGTAGACGCTAAATATTTCGACTCGAGTTGTTTAATTTAAAATCTCTAATTTTTTTCTAACTTCTGTGACCTCTAATTTTTAATATATAATTCCAATAAGATTATAATATCTACAATTTGAACAACAAACAAATTCGTATCACTTACGCCGTTATCGAATATCGTTTTGAGCACATTGTCGTCTATCTTGTTCTCCTTCTCCATCTTACGCACGAGCGGTGCGATTTTCTCCTTCGCCAATTTCGCGACTGTGTGACGTAAATAAGATGTATATGAATAACAAAAATATATTGCGTCAAACAGATAAATAGATTTTTATGATCGATTAACTTGCTCAATGTGCACATATGTGTAAAACAATCTTTAAACAAAACAAAATACATTGATTCTCTCACCAGTTTCTTTCATTATTAGTTCGTCGTCTGTAAATTGCGTCAAAGGACCTGGATATTGAGTGAACTGTGACGCACACAGATGTATTTTTTGTGTGCGCGTCAGGGTTTGCGACATCTGTAATAAGAGATACGTACATGTCTCTTGCGTCTCTTCGAACGTATCTCTTCTTGACCTCACACGTAACGTATATGCGCTCGAGAAGAACACGTATCGACGAACAACATAGTTACGAGAAATACAAATTTTTTTTTCTATGTACACAGAAGATATGTTCTTTATCGCCACACAAAATGTCCATTGATAAATCAGTGTGCATGCATGTAGAAAATTGATATGTCTGGTTTGTCACTTGTAATCAGTGATTTAACCTTAGAACTAACACGTGACAATGCAGATTCTCAATTACAGAGTAACATTCGAGAGACACAGACAAAAAAATCAGTTAATTCCGTGTCTTTCAATACACATGTAATAACGTAGGGAACGTATATCCTAGGAAATACAAATCGACTTGATCTTTATATCAATACTTAATTTTTATACAAAATATCTAATATTTGCAAATTAATGTGCGAAATTAATATCGCGTGTACGATTAAAAGAGAGATTGACATCGAGATTGAAAAAAAAAACTACCAAATATGTAACAAGCAAGATAACAATTCACGTAAAATCTGATAAAAATGACAAAAAACTTTCTCTCTCTCTCTCTCTCTCTCTCTCTCTCTCTCTCTTCCGCTCTTTTTTGTTTTTCTTTCTCTCTTGCATCTTTTATTTCCGATAAATTTAAGATACGATAACACGCTTATCTTTTTTAAATTCATGTCGCTTGTATATTCGACGCTCTTTTCTGACACATCTCAAAATACATTGTAAGATTACATGACAAATTATTAGTTTGAAAATAAAACAATAAAAACTTATCTGTTACTGCAACAAATGCTTAATATGCTTAATAAGTAATATGCTTCGCAAAAGGAAACAATTCACTCACACATATCACGCTATATATCAGTTAATATTATAGATCATTTACAAACGTACATAATATTTGTGCAAATCTCAAGTATATCTCGTGTGTGTGTCTGTCTATTTGAGAGACAATAAAAAAAAGAACATAATTACACGTGTGCAGCGTGAGAGGACTAACAGTTAAAAAAAATATTAACAGTACATAAACAATATAAACAATAGAAAAAAAAAATATTTACGCCAATATACGTACTTTGCAAACGACCGATTTGAACACAGAGACCTTCATGTTTCCCGTGCGCGTGGTTTCCTCGAGACGTTCGTGGGATAAATGAAAGACTCATATACGGACGGCTGTGATGATGCTGACAGTCCGGAGGCCAAGTTAATACCGACTAAAATGATTGGTTCGTGCTGCCAGTTCAAGAGAAGTTGATCTGGAGAGAGATTGTGCCTTTTATTCGCGTTTGAAACAGGTTATTGCGCGATAAAGAAATAAGTCAATCACGTCAAACTGGCTCTAGCGGTCTGTCTGCTCGCTCAAAGTTTATATTCGCTTCATCCCATCGATCTCTTCTTTATTTATTTGAATCACACGTTATATGTGTTATTCAAAAAAAGAGGCGTGTGCAAAGATAAGATTCTTTCCAGTAAATACAGAGTAACAGTAACGTAATAAATTAATACGTATTAAAATGTTAAAATTAATTAATATAAATTTCCCACACACACACACACACAACAATGTAACATATCTTGTAGTAGCAGTTACATTGTTGAGTGGGAAATTATAACATTAATGTTACGTTAGTATTATTTTGTGTTTACTATTATCAAACGTATATACAAATATTTGTGTTCGATTACTGAACAATCGAGTTTTCACGGAAATGTGTGTATACAGACATATATATGTACATGATATTACGGTGATGTACGTATATAGATGTATTTCTGCGCAATATATACAACCCAGAAAACACAGATATATAACAACAACATTGTCGTAATAAAACAAATGTAACAATTAATATACATACATGGGGTCGTTGCATGTTATATAATAGGTATATAACATATAATTATATTAAAATTATAAAACAGTTATATAATCATCGATGTTAATAGAGTATAACAGTTGTTATATTACGTGTTATATTTTTTAATTATATAGCAGTTATATTCTGTGTTTACTCGGAAGTTTTGTTTTAATCTACAATTGGGGAAGGGGCAAGAATTTGATAACACACATAATATTATTTTCTCGCTTTTCCGTGTATACATACTTTTCGTGAGAAATTATTAGTTTACGTCGTAATGATACATACCCTATAAGCACACAATATTCTTAGAATATTCTAGAATATATGAATATTTTAATAGTACGTTTAATATTCCAAAAATGTGCTCAGAATATTACTTGATATGAAATAATATTATGCGCTTATAGGGTATATATGTAAATAAATGTAAAGGCGCAATATATACTTTATATAAATAATTTTTTAATTAATCAATATCAATAATATTAAGAAACAAAACCTCCATTTGACATTCGTTAGACGTCAATAGTGATAAATAGATGTTTAATGGAAATTTTTGCTCTGTGCAGGACAATATATATCTTCAATTATTTTTCCAATTTTTATTCGTAATTGCAGATAAATGCGCGGACATGTGATCGACATTCTCAATTGTCTCCCGAGAGAGAAAGAGAGAGAGAGAGAGAGAGAGAGAGAGAGAGAGGGAGGGGGGAGAGAAGGAGGAAAGTTCCTCTTTTTAGTCGTTGCTCATTGTGACGCATTAAAGAGGAAATATTTTTTCTTATTCTCTATTATCTGTCTTCTTTTATGACGCAACATGTCTTACAGCTGAGACGCGTGAGCGTTTATGGACGTCTATATCTTGGCGCAGATAAAACGTGTAACAAAGTGCAACGAAATTTTATATCAGTTACGGAAGTTGCATGCAAGAAGACACAACTTGAACTTTGTTGTTAAAAATTTGGCGGTAACAACTCTCGAGTTTCTCAAGTTTTGCGCAAAAATTCAAACTACACATTTTAGCGTAAAAAATATAGTGCTTGTTCTATTTGAGAAAACGAAAACTATTTTTTCTTTTGTTATATTGCAGAGTTTATTTGTAGAAATTTCTCGACTTTTCGAGTAAGATTGTTTTCTTTTGATTACGAGTTTACGCTAGAGAGGAAAATTCGCGAGCAATCTTCTTCAAGTTTGAGAATTTTTTTCCGCAATGGTACCACACACATTGCCACGGAAGCCAGTGGCTGCGTTCCGATATTTTTACAGTACTAAAACTCTATAATTTACGTCACATATGCTATAGATTTCCAGTATTGGCAGTGAACATCGGAACGCAGCAAGCGCATTGCGATTATTGCTTGTCATTGGCGTATATCATTCATATTTCCGATAAATTTACGAGAAAAGTTCAATCACAAATAATAAGCGCAAATCGCTTGCTAAACGCTGAGTTCTGCTGAACTCACAGAGCTGTGCAGAAAATACAGGAATTGAAATGCAGAAATAGCAGGAATTGAAAGAAGTCGAGAAAGTGTGCAGACAACTCTGTCTGCTACTGCGCATGCTCCGCAACAGATCGGGGAGAGCCGCCTTCTCGTTTTTTCTTTTGCACTTTCTCGACTTCTTTCAATTCCTACTATTCCCGCATTTCAATTCCTGTATTTCCTGCATTTCCTGCGTTTGTTCCTGTTCCCTTAACTGGACACAGCCCAGCCAATGAAGCGTAGAATAGGACGCGAGTATGTATGGCTGCGTTCCGTTTCACGCATTTATCTATAGTACACGTGACGTATAGTATAGATAAATGCGCGCATACGCGTGAAACGGAACGCAGCTTGTGAACACTGAGTTACGTTCCAAAATTCTACCTTGGTTATTAAAATGCTATATTTCACGTCACGTGTGCTATAGTTTTTGGTTACCAAGATAGGATTTTAGAACGTAACCTGTAGAAGGCGATGGAGTGAGTTGTTAGCGACTGGTGGAAGCTGTCGGAGCCACAATGGGGTTATGTGCAACGTGTTGACGGAGCGAGTTGTACGATTGTGTGCAAAAATCGTAATTTTATTAAAAACCTTTGCGTGCTTGTTCGTATCGCTGGATTCTAATCGAGAGCGTTTCGAGATGAATGCGAAGGAGAATTCCTCGACAACGTCAACGAAGAACGCGACGGTTTCGAACGCGAAACCCTACGGCAAGATCGTGTTAACGTTGCAGAATTGTCTCCTGCCCAAGGAAAAACTCGACTCGACTCCGTCGTCTTTGGACGGTCTCGATGCGGAAATCGAGGCGGATTTGCGGATACTCGGATGCGAACTTATACAGACGGCCGGTATTCTGTTGAAATTGCCGCAGGTAAATTCGTTTCGCGTGTCTTCATCGTCAATATAAATGTCGATCCTAACCTTATCCCTAATCTTCGTAACATCTGCCGTCTTCCTGGCATTTCTTTGTTGTACACACTGGAACTGGGTTTTTTTTTTTTCACATACATTTTAAAACTACTATACCGCAATTTATATTTATATATTGATGCGTTTTATTAAGTAAATTTTTATTTTATACGTACACATGTTATATATATTTTATTTGAACACACGTGTACAGTGTACACGTTGTTGTTGGTGCGTACAATTTCTGAAATGTGTGCTTCGTAATTTACGTGTTTTATAAATATCTTAGTTTATTATATACAAAATGTATTATAAAGCGCATATATCTATAGCTATAGGTAATTTAATAATATTTATTAATACTTTTAAGAAGGTGAAGTCTTCTGTAAAAAAATTTATAAAATTGCGAAGTAATGGGCCATAAATGTAACATAGCGATATTAGAAGCATTTGAAGTAGAACATCTTTACAATCAATTCAATATCCGCAGATATGTTATTGTGTGCTTTTAACGAATATTAAAAACAAAAGAAACTAGAAACTTGAGAAATAGTTACTTTTTGTAGTATAATTTTGCTTCCTGTGTAGTCAATTTATTTTTTGGCTGTTTTTAACGTAAAGATAATTTATGTATGTATTTTAACCCTTTTATGACGTGAGTTCTTGTCAGAACTTGCATCTATGTACTTGATTTTTTTTTTTTTTTATAATGCAAAACTGACAAAAATAGCTCAAAATATATATGTACTTTCCAGAGTCGGTGGCTAATGTAAACATGAGTGGCGAGGTGTATGCCTGGATATGTCAACGTGTCATACAGCAAAATATATATAAGACGTATGACAACGGTAGTATCTCTGCTCATGTCCTTAAAGGGTTAAAATCATCTTCAAACCTCATCAAAACTCACTCTTGTTGAGAACATAATCTATACATATATATACTAATTTTTTTGTTTTTTTTTTTTGTTTTTTTTCATCTGTGTAGGTCGCAATGGCTACCGGGCAAGTAATATTCCAACGATTCTATTATAGCAAATCATTAGTTAGACACAATATGGAAATAACTGCAATGGGTTGCATCTGCTTAGCTAGCAAGATCGAGGAAGCACCGAGACGTATCAGAGATGTGATCAACGTTTTTTATCACATTAAGCAAGTTTCTAGCCAAAAGTAAGTACATATTGCTCTCTCGTGCTTTTATCTTGCAAAATGAAAAATTCAAACAAAACGTATACTGCACACTGAATAAAGAAAAAATTTAAGGCAAGCTTTTTTTTTATTACTTGTTGCAGACCAATACAACCTGTTATTCTCGATCAGAATTACGTAGCTCTCAAGAATCAAGTGATCAAATCGGAGAGAAGAGTGCTGAAGGAACTGGGCTTTTGTGTTCACGTGAAACATCCTCACAAGATCATAGTCATGTACCTGCAAGTGTTAGGTTATGAAAAAAATCGAGCCTTGATGCAACAAAGTTGGAATTATATGAACGACTCGTTGCGATCAGACGTGTTCTTGCGCCATCAGCCGGAAACTGTCGCGTGCGCGTGCATTTATCTAGCCGCTCGTCAACTGCAACTACCACTGCCCACGTCGCCTGCTTGGTTTCTGATCTTCCGAGTCAAGGAAAAGGATATCAGAGATGTGTGTGTGCGAATATTACGTTTGTATTTGCGTCCACGTATAAAACCGGAACAACTGGAAAAACGCGTCGAAGAGCTGCGACGTCAGTACGAGGAGGCCAGGACCAAGGCGCGCGGCACTG
The DNA here is from genome assembly GCF_002006095.1 of Pseudomyrmex gracilis. NCBI lineage: Eukaryota > Metazoa > Arthropoda > Insecta > Hymenoptera > Formicidae > Pseudomyrmex > Pseudomyrmex gracilis. Next base: position 169,003 of record NW_018020820.1, on the reverse strand, counting down.
ACGCCGACGGTCACACACCAAGTCCTCCATTGCCGAAGCATCACAACGCTTGGGGCGGATTCATCAGTCGTAGCGGCACGCACGCGGTCCCCGAAAGAACCAAATCACCCAGGTAATGTCTTCAAACGTTTTATTTGATATGTTCCGTATATCTTTCGAAGAAGAAACAGGGGACGACAATGTTCTTGGAGAGAAAAGCCTTTTATTTCTCCTTCAAAAGTCATTATATAATGTTGCCACAGTGTAGATATCGCAATCTTAATGAAGAAACGTTTCAAAATCATTTGTTTTTATGTGTTTTCAGACGTTCAAGATCTCCGAGTACCTCGCCGTCGCGTGGCGAAGGAACAAAGCATTCTAAGCGAAAAAAGCACAGCAGAAGTAGATCCCGAAGTCACAGTCATAGTAGATCTGGTAAGGCCAAAAAATCACAACGACGACGGTCGGGTAGTCATAAGTCGTCGCGCAGATCGCGAAGTTACAGATCGCGAAGTCGATCTCGGGACAGAGATTTGGAGAAATCAAACAAACATCGTAGCAAACGCAGACGTTTGCACTGAGAACGATATTTAAGAAACTTATATTATGTTGCGTTTTAAAATATCATCGACAAAACATATTAAAACAATTGTAATTGATTTATAAGGTACGAGTGTATATCTTGTAGAAAGAAAAATTGCTGCAATTATAGTTTATTTCGGAATTTTTTGTAAGACGCGCATCATTTTTAGAACAATCTTAACGAATTATTGGAATTATACTTTTTGCAACTTTGTGTTCTCATTATTTATACTATTTATAAGTATGAATAACGTATGTGAAAAAAAAGTTATAACGAGAAAGATTTCCACGAAAGTTTTTCCAGACGATATAAAACACAGATGTGTTCCAGGTTGCGATAATACATTACACATTTGTAATTTTTTATATTAACTAACACAGAACCACAACACAATATAAACGAACGATGTTTAATGAGGAAATGAAAGCATATAATAAATTGCTTGCACAAATAAAAACTGCTTGCAAGTGTGCGGTAAATATTTCTGATTTCAATTTCAAAAGATTACAGGTATTATATATTTTTCTGCGAAATGTAATCATTAATTGTTACAACGATAAATTATTATACAACTTATGAGTTTTTTTTTTTTTTTTGTTTTTTTATAAAAATTTTACCAGCGAGACGTCCGTACAAATACACTCGAAGTATTGATTTGTCACACCATTTATGTGTGTGCTTTTTTTTTTTTTTTTTAAAGCCAATATACCTCGACTAGCAATATGGTACACAGCATGTGTTTCGCAAAATGTATACAAGTGTTGAAAACAATGTGTGTATATATCAAAAGTATGCAACAACATATATAGGAATAAAGTTTTATATTCTTATATCGGGTTGAGTCATCTTGGAAAATCCAACGGGCAGTACCTGTTTCTTTTCGGCAGCGATTACCGGTGAAAAATCCAAGACGAGCAACTGCGGGAGAAGGTGCACAATGTATCCTCTGTAACAGGGAGTGTCCTCAATTGGATTACCGTGTAACGTCAGCGATCTGAGATTATGTAGATTTCGCAGTCTGAGCGTGTCTGCGATAATCGAGATTTTGTTGCCGTGTAAGTACAGAATTTTCAAGTTCGCGAATCTCTCGATGTCTTCTCCGATTTGACTTATCTGATTGAAAGACAAATCCAACCAGCTGAGAGAAGCGGGATGATCGAGAAATTTCTCCGCGAGACGCCAAAGACCGTCCATCGAACGCAACAGATTGTTGCTTAACCATAACGTACTGGTCATATAACGATCCTTAACTATTTTGACAGATTTTCCGGTGCGTATTATCTGCCCGCGTTTGTTCATTAATTCTGCAAAAAACGAAGAAGATTCGCTAAACGATTGTGTAAAGCAGTAAAAGTATTGTCAGTTTTGTTTTATAAGCCGAATTATTAATTCGATTAAAAAAACTTATATCTTTGACTCACGAAGCATGTGTGAGCGTTAAAAGCCACTTATGCAAAATTGTCTTTTTTTCTTTTTCATTTAAATGTACCGTTCATGGTCGTGGCCTTTTTGAATGACAAGTCTAACGGTGGAGCGGCCAGCATTTCCTGTCGTTCGCTTCGTTTGTAATCCGAGGTGGGATTTTCCTTGGCGCTCATCGCAAATAATCAAATCTCACACACTTCTAGAGAGCAGCAGCATTTAGATTCTGAGAAAGATCCATTTCAAGGCTAGAAGAAAACAAACGGACCGCGGAGATGTGCGCGTCAATTTTCAGCGCCACCACACATATCCATTTTGAAATTTCATACAGCGCGTTTTTTCGACCGTGTGATTCGCCAACAATTACGTGCGTGAAGTGACAAAAATTTCTAGAAATAAATTTATTAATCACATTAAATTAATACACATTCGGTTTCGCTAGATTCATTACGTATATCCAACATATACGTGTTTTTTTTTTTTTTTTTTTTATCAAATAATATATAACAAAATTATGTACAAATTTCCTACTAATATAAAGTACAATTCTCTATACAATTCCTTAAGTTCTCAATTATTATGCGCTAATACACAGTTTTAAACGGGTTGTTTTACACACATCACTTTTTGTACTTTACAACGAAATATACAGCGAGAGAGAGAGAGAGTAAAATTACGAATCGAGTTGTAAGAGGAAAGACGAAAAACTTTATCCTGTATTACACAGCTAAGCTTATAATTTAATACGGATTTGTGTGTCTGTGTGTACGTGTATGTATGTACAAATATTCGATATATCGTCGTTTAAGTTTGTTTTATGTTTTACTATCAACGTATTTCATCGAAATATACTACTCGTATATATGTCATTTTAGTTTTTTCTCTTTAATAATGACTGTGACTCTCTTATATATCGTGAAATATCGCATTCCCGACACAGTAAAAATCTATATATACGGTATATTTTATGTACATATAAACTATACAAAAAAAAACGTTATTTTACGCGAGCACATAAATTTTACGTTACCATCGCAAAACGTAGGACAAAAATTTGCCATTCGCAAATTACATAAATTACGGAAAGTCTCTATGTACTAGCATAAGTAATCAATCGACTTTGATTCTTTGTATAGAAATCGGAAAAATGATATACACAAAATATATTACAACGACGGTGTTCGACTACACAAAAACCATAAATTTACAATAAATAGCACGAAAAGAAACATATTCCGCATTTTGTTTTTGTTTATTTTTATATACTTTTTATCATGTGTATTATTACTCGTACTGACTGTTGTTTGAGAAAACATAACATTATTGTCGACTTATATATGTGTGTGTGTGTGTGATTCTGGGGAAGAGCAAAGTGGCTGCGAAAGGAACACACAGGCACGCGTCTCGCAGTGAAATATTAAATTAGTCTATTGTAATGTATCTGTTTTTCGTTTTTGTTTTTTTACACATGAAAGTAAATGAATATAATGACTTAATGAATTGGTTTATAATTTACGTTTTCAATATATCGGTATAAAAAATGCGTTCGTAAATTCATTGTCGGTCGTTTTAGCGCGGGAGAGATTTCGCCCTATATATATATATAATTTATTTATATTACAATAAACAAAATCTCCTAACGTTTCTTCAAGAATGATATAACATTTAAAAAATTACGTACGCTACTATTATTTATCTGTCTTCTACTATTATTTCAGCGTTTCACTATCTAAACGTATCATAATAAGGCGTTTTCGATGTCTGGCTTTCCTCCGCGTTCAAGCAAAAGAAAGTTCCTCGATTCTTTAGTGTGTATATATATATATAATATTTTATGTATATGACGGATCGACTGTTACACGACTAGCTCGACAATCTCAAAAGGCACCTGCGCTTCTTTAATTTTTTTGTTTTTGTTGGCTGGGCGTAGAATGCTAAGTAACAAAAAAAAGTTTCACGAAGGAATTACGTGTATACAAATTTTCACATTAAGACAATCACGAAAAAGTTTTATCCGCAAAAAATGCATCATGCTGATTTCGGAAGTAAACGTAAGAGAGTCTTCACACAAATTTATACACACACATACACGTACATGTATATGTAATATGTGTGTGTAAGATACACGGGGTGTTTCTAAACTGAATGTTGCGAATGAAAATACATGTTCTACGTAGAAAAATCAAGCGGAAAAACGTAGAATATGTGATTTTATTTATGGGATTCAGTTTAGAAACACTCTGTCTACGCGAGACAATACGATGGGACAAGATACAACACCGGGAAAAGGATGAATCCTCGTGCAAAAGTCGAAAATGTATAGTAAAAGTTTTTTTTTACGCAAAACTTAGAATTCCGCAAACGATTTTAAAAATTTAAAAATTGATAACACATTCACTTTTTGTTACGCTTAATTAACCTTCAATAATCCTGTCGTGGAATATCATGTAATTCGTTAACGTTATTAATGACAGCTTTATAATTTAATACGCACATAAGTTTACTACTAATTTTATAATATTATATTTTATAATATTAATTTGCTTGATTGAACGGCGAAGAGTGTAATTTTCTTTAAAGTTGACTAATAACTGCTATCGAAATACATTTAACGATGTATATACAAGATTATTACAGATCACAATTAAATACAAAAAGTAGATATATCACTTTTAGTTTTTAAAATTCACTTTCTTGAGAATTGAACCTCGCAAAAGACTTTTATTCTACATTTTCGACTTGGTTTTGCACGAAGCATCATCCCTTTCCCGGTTTTGTACGCGTCACACATACGCTGTATATAGAATATTCCACAATCATCGTACAATGTTTCAATAACGTATTTTAAAGTACGCAAAGTGTGTGTTAAAAAAATTTAGAACTTTAAACTCTCATTAAATTTCCGAATATGTTAGCAAAGCGGTTGTTACATTGATCACGACACGCATCCTGCTACATTCTTCATATATAAAATCATCAATTTTTTTCTTTAGCATGAGATTTTCGCCGTTTTTTTTTTGTTATTTTTAAAAAAAACAATGGAGTCGCAGGTTCCCTGTCAGATCTCAAGACATTGTTTAAACTTACTATATATACTGATTATTATATTTCGGATTATGTACGCGTATATATGTATACAAGCGCACGTACGCACATAATTTGTGTGTATGTGTTTGTCAAATAGATGATATATGTATATATATACGCAGTTTTTTTTTTTTTTTTAATTTAAATTATAGAAAAACAGAGTTCACAGGGTTGGCTAATCATGCTATTTTCGTACACAGATTGTACACAAGCATGAAAAGATAATCTCGTTCTCATGCGGAGAAACTTATTATTTCTCGGTTTTATAAATTCTTTGTACACATTTGTTCAAATAAATACGCGTAAATTGTATCACATGAATACGAGAGCTTTTATTCGGCTTTACATTTTTCCTCAATATAAGTATAACTAGAAAAAATCGCGAATTTTATAATTATTATCTATTTACACGACACCCTCGCACCTTGTATAAATATCTCGTGTTTATTAACCTTCAGTTTTCTTTAATGGGAAGAGCTTTATAATGATAGATATCTCAAAGCTGCCGGAGAATGAAAAAATTTCGTTTTTTCTGTATAGCCTGTTGTGCTCACAAATTATTAATAATAATTGGATAAATATTATATGTCTATCTTACGCAACCGTATCTATTTACATTGATTTTCTTTAGTAAAATTATAAAATGTTTATAGAAGATGTTTAGGTAAAGCAATATACATATACATATACATATACATATATATATATATATATATATATATGCTCATATCGTTTTGGTGTCAATTGACCAATGGTATAGTTGTTCGTCGCTGTAGACTTTTTGATTTCAGACGTACGTAATGCCGCACGCTCTATTCTCGTTTTCTCTCTTACGAAAAAGAATAACATTATAGAGGAGCAGATTTTGCGTCTATTACTGAAATATAACTAGGCTCCTACGGCGCAAGATTCTTCACATGCTGATATAATGCTGATTCAGCGCAATTTATGATACATTTATAATATATCTTTGTTCTCGCTAATATAATATTTTTTATTTAACTATTTTTCATCTATATCTAGCATTCGCGAGAAGTATCGCGCCGATTCTAGATTCCGCATTCAGTCTACAAACAATATCGTGCGTTTTAACGTGATATTGTTTTACGTGTTCTACGTTATTTATACACGCAGATATATCGCTTGCTGTAATGATATTTTTTTTCGTGTCGTTACGCGACACCACGTCCGGTTTTCTACTTCTACCAAAACAATGTTCGACAATCGCTTTCGGCGTGTTCTGTTTTGTTTCTTCCCTTTCTTTCTACGGTGAACTTTTTTGCGAAATTTAAACGTACTCGACCGGAATCACACGGTGCAGTAATGCCGGTTCGCGAATGAACAGTCTTCTCTGAGTCCTCGCCGAGCTCAATTCAAAACCCGGCTCGTGGCAGCGTTTAACTCTTCGAATGTACATTCGTTTTTTGTGCTTTCTTCTTCCGCGCTGCCAGCATGTCGTAAAACGGATTATGCGATATACTTTGCCTGTAAATAAACGATGACGTTCGAGAATTTATATATTATCGTAATTGCACATAGATTCGCGTTTTATTGCAGAGAAAAGTGACGGTAAAAGATACAAGCGATGTAGAGTGGCGGTATCCTTTAATCATTCTAGCTTACCGCACGCATTTAATCCACTCGTCTTTTTCTTCATCTGTAGCGGCGGACATTCTGTACACGGTATGTTTTCCTACACAAACAAGCGTAGCGAACATTTAATATAAGATATGTATTGAAGTATAAAATAATATAAAAATGGTAAAATATATTAAATATATCAAATATATCTGAATAAAATGTGCAAATAATTTTATATTTACATAAAACTATTGAATTGATTTTCTGTTTCAATTGTTATAAATATTAAACCCCTCCTATAAAACAGAATCGTACCTTCGACGACTTTTCCCTCGCTATCAGTCTTGCATGCTTTTATGAACTCAGAACCGGCGGCGTACAATTCGAAACAGTGCGGTTTGTGTCGATCCTGAATCTCGCGAACCTGAATATTTTCTAATGGAATGATACCACGCGGCTCCTTGTCCGTCGTGTACTCGAAGTAGTACAAGCAATTGTCGTTCAAAATGAACCACCGTCTCTTCCAACTCTTGTAACGTCCACCTGTAACAAAATCGCGAAAACATATATAGAATTGAGAATTCAAGATTAACACAAAGATATTATTTACCTGCTGTCTCCGTCAAAGGGCAGCAGAGGGACAAAGTGATACAATATAAGAATAAGCATTCCGTTCAGCGATGAGAGTGTAACAAAAGATAAAAATACGTTATTCAATCAAGATAAGTCAACGCACACATACACACAATGAATAAAAAATATAAAATTATTTTATCGTTGTATATTTGTCAAATTATATTGTGTAAACAAAAAAAGAAAAAGAAAAAAAAAATTAAAATTATCGGGATGCAGTCAAGTTGCAGTGCGAATTTGTAGAAATATGTAAACAGGTAAATTACCTTGCTTCCACAGCCAACCTTCTTTATCGGGATTGAAGAAGGTGTGCATTAAGTCGTTACCATCGTCCTCTGGTATCTTGAAAGGTTCGGTTTTTATACTCTCGTACAAACTCTGTAAATAAAAAAAAAAAAACAAATGTGCAGATGTAATAAAATATTTTTTATCGCAATGGCTCTGTAAATAAATGCGGGGATATAATTAAATACATTTTATTGCAAACACATTTTTGTTATATAAATGACACAAATGATATCTTGTACACATGTGCACACATATTCACGAACACACTCACCACAAGCAACTCGCGCGGCAAATCACCGCCATTATTAATGCCTCGATTCATTGAAATAAACTGATCCACACTGGGTTTATCCTTAACGCTCGGATTATGCAATGAGGTATTCAGCATGATGATGGCGAAGCTCAGCACGTAGCAGGTGTCCGTATTAGTGAAGATGTTCGGGTTCAACTGGCAGTACCTTTGAGCAAAACACTCCATCATACGATCGATCTTTTGCGCTTCGCCGGGCAGTCGGAACGACCACAGGAACTGACGTAGTGCCTGCACTAATATGAGATCGGTGAAGTCGTGCAGCTCGACGAAGGCCCGCAGCACGCGCTCGTTGAAGTCGTGTCGTTCGCCGAGATAATCGCCAATCGCGGTTTTGTTCAGGCCCTCGCCCTTGTACAGAAACTGAGCGACGTCCTCTGGTGTTGGCGCCAGAAGGTTGTGCTCTATCAGGTACTCGATACCCTTTTTGGGATCCATATTGAATTTTTTGCGACCGATTGATGTTTGCTTTGCCTTGTTGGACGGTTTTGTCTCGTCGGCCGTAAGCCCGCCGCCCTCCATCGACTCCATCTCCGCCACAACTTCGCCCAACTCATCTTTCAGTTGCTGTAAACAGAATTTGACGACGAATTACACACAACCACCATTCGAAGATCGGGTTTTTCCTAATGTACTCTATTGCAATATCTAAATAGAAATCTAATAAGCGAGTTAATCTACGTAAGAGAGATCTTGACGATATGCACGTTTGTGTAAGCATTAGATTTCGTTCGACGATACGATGTGAAAAATTATTTCTTCTTTGCGAGATATATCCGCGTAAAACTCTAACGCGTGTGATTCAAGTGAATGATGAGATTTAGAATCGTGTACACGGTCTAGCAGCGGCAGCTTCCTGCTTCGTGATACTTGCTCGTGACACCGTCTGCCCGTTTCCCACCGCGCACATTTCTCAACGTACGCATTCCGCGAATGCCAGTAAGCAGGAAATCTCTTTTGATTCCGTAACGATGTTTCTGCAGAATCGTCGAGTCTAGACACACGCTAAAAGGATTAAACTCAACACGCAACATTTTTAACATCGCCATTAAATTTACATTAAGTTTAATTACTGATTTCTATCTCCCAATGTCTATAATGAGCATCACAACTTTTTTTTTTCCTCATCTCTTCCGGCCACACGTTTTCGAGTGTACGTATCCGAGTTTCACGAATTTCAAGATACAAATACCACTGTTTGCCGACGTCACAACGGGAAAAAAAATCGATAAACGCACGCAAACAACACGCGATGCGCTCCGCATCGCTTTTAATGCCGCAACAATCGCTACACGACCTAGAAAAATGAATACAAAACACCGTCGTCGTTGTAGCGAAACCAATCGATCGAAATAAAATTTTCGATACGACGAAATAAAATGCAAAATTCTCGCAGTTCTCGCGCGCGCGCGCGCGCGCACATTTCCGGAAAGAGGAAGGGGTCGACCGGAAGCGGCCGTACGTTGCTAACCGATGAGGCTCGTTAATGGGTCGCCGCGATAACAACAAGGACAATAACTTAGTTGCTTGCTCGGCGGTGAGTTAGCATTGTCTGTTAGGTGGTAAAATTTCTTTTGTATTTATCGGTGCGCGCATCCGGTCCCACGAAAGGAGAAGGCCGCAGACGAGCGACGCGTGAAAAACCGGTACGCCCCTATGTGTGTGTGCGTGCGTGTGCGTATGCGAACTTAAGAACATTATAAAACTAAAGTTGAATACTGAGAGAAAGAAACTTTCTTTCACGTGCCGCTATTTCGCGAAAGCCAAACTCCCTTGAGAACCCCTCCCCCCCATTCTCCTCGCTATTATTCCGACATTTTCACCTCGTTTGAAGAACGCATACTTACAATGCTCGCGACGACCTTGAAGTGGATACACACGTGTGTGTATGCACGTAAGTACCTCATTACGTATATATGTGAACGAATATACATATAGCTAACTTAGAATTGCTAATTATCGCTTTGTCATCATCAAGAGATAGGAGCGGGAAATTTATATGAGTTCCTGTTCAGAGAAGCTTCCAATTGAGTCACCGTGCGCGCGGTAGGTACCGACGATGGCACAAGAGAGCAGCGGCAAGTCCGTCGCTTAAGTATAAAAAAAATCTATGCGTTTATCGGGCGCGCCGAAGATTAAAGCGCTGAACGTGATAACGCAAAAATGAGAGCCCGTTGCGAGTTGTAATTTTTTTTATTTTTATTTTCGACAATAAACTCGCTCGTTAACTCGTCATCGAATCGGTTTTATTCGTCGATACCCATTTTTTTTCTTTTTTTTTTTTTTTTGCATCACTCACGAAATATTCTTTTCGTACACGGACGGCGGTGATGCCATTATATGTCCACGGCTTCCCTTTCGTCTGTCCTGTGCGGAATGATTGCCTTATTCCGTTCTATTTCTGTCACATGCGCGTTTCGCTATACGATCGATCGAAAGTTGTTCACTATTGCGCTACCTAACGCAAACTAAACTTCCTTCCTGCAAAATGACGACGGGGCAAAGGGCGTGCATTCATAATACACACACACACACACACACACAGAGCAGATGTGATTCGCTCCCAAGAATTTATAGATAACTTTGCGTTCCCGAACTTGACGTTCATCCGTCACGTGAAACATCGCACACTTGTGTGATTAACATAGCGCGCGCGCATTCCGTCTATTTTCAGAAACGAGAACCGTTTCATTGACTCCCAATGGTCTTTTCTTATGTATTTTCGTCACAAATCTCTCTTGTCGTCGATTTAACTGCTCGAAAACGCTATTTAATCTTAATCCTGAATTGTTTTTTACCTTCGGTATCTTAATCTCGAAACTGAGGCTATTTATTTGATTTCAAAATACGAGAAAAATGTTGAAAAAAATTCTGGATTCTCCTTTCGGGTGCCTAAGTTCTGTTTGTTAGTTTAACAAAAAAAAAGAAAAAAAAAACAATTTTGTATAAATTTAGGTTTAACGGCTCGCATCTGACCTGACACTCGTTTTATCTTCTCGCGAGCTTCTCCGATTGCTAGTTGTTTTATTGATTATCGAAAAAAAGAGTTTCGAGAGATGCTGGGAGAAAAAAGACCGATTCCGAATTAAGAGGAATCAAGAAGGAAGTATATTGTCTATTTTTTTCATCAATTTTCTTGCCGAGAAAATAATTGTTTGTTCTAAACAATTCGACTGAATCGCATGTTTCGAATGCCGGCCGATAGCCGATGCGAATAGCAATCGACAAAAATCTTTATGATCTGGCGCAATCTTCCTGCCTTCCGTGCCAAAGTGCATTCGAAATGTATCGATCGGTATCTGATTCACGGACGGTCGTTATCGTCAGCAAAAAAACGCGTGTCCTCCCCTCTCGTAGAAATCGATGTTCGATACTTTTTTATACTCTAGCGTCACAAAGATGTGATTTTCGCTGTGGCAAATCTTCTGTTTGCCGTTTCGTCAAGTAATTTCGTTTCTTTAATTTCAATGTCGCGCCGCGAAAAAAACAAAAACACGTAACGAAGAGAGACATATAAGATAAAATCGGTTGAACACGAAGAGCGAAAGTTCGCGTTCGATTAGACTTTATATACACGCCGCTTTATCCGGCTGGTACCAAGCCAGACGTGCGTGTGCTAGTTTTGCAACCAGTCTGCGTCACGACAAAAGTCGAACACGAACAAACTGCATGCCTGCGTGGTGATTTAGCGCCTCATTAGATCGCGCGAGCGCGTTGTCTCGAAAACTAATTACGTTTCGCGGACATGTGTTTTACATTTATTGTTATCTCGTTCTCTGTGTGCGTCCCCACCGGCGTCCCAATTCCCGTAATAATCGAGAGACGCGTAATATATACACAATAAGCGGCGCAATTGCATTTCACGTCCAGCGTGCGATATGTATGTATAGACAATGTCGGGATTTAATAAATTTGGAGAAGGTATGAAAATGATTGCTCGTTTATAGAGAATTGACGAAAGCGCGCGAGGGTGCAAGCAAATGCGAATGGAACGAGCTTTTGACGAAATTAACGAAGTTAATAGAACAGAAGATAATATAAATTAGAAGATAATGTAAATTTAATTATCAAGAGCAGAAGTGATACCTGACAAACAATTGTGTGTCAAGTAAAAACTGATAAATAATGACATAATAGACATTAGGGTTTTTTCTTGAACGTTAATAATATGACGTGGCGCAAATAAATGACACACAGATCTTAATGATACGTTGATTTGTCGATAAGAAATAATATGTCCGAAGACGTCATCACAAGATTGTCTAACGTGTCCGCGGGCTCTTGAATATCTCATTCCGAAAAGCACACATGCAACTTTTTTTCTTTGCTCTCGTAATAATAATAATAAAAAAAAAACTTCTCTTTTCCTTGCTTAAAACGCGCATATTTTTATAGTCCGGATGGAAATACATGAAATGTCTGTTACTCGACGAGAGAGTACAAGAAGTGTATATATTTTTGATAATGAACGAAAACGATTACATTTCGCGTGGAAAAAAAAAAACATATTCGCAATATTTGTGAGAAGTTTCGAGATAAAAAAAAAAAAAAAGAAAAAACAAAGAAGAAAAATAACTAATTCACACAACGTGTTTTGCAAAGTCACACGCGATCAGAGGTGAGAGGTCACACGATAATCCATTCTCTCAGACATAATTAGTCGACCGCGGTTCGAACAAAAACACGATATACTCGCGATAACTCTTTCCCGTCCTGTTATTTTTGCTTTCAAATCGCGCGGGCCAATAAAGTCAGATCAATCACGCGGGAAGGTGACTCACGTGGGATCAAAGAAACCTTTTTTTTTTTTTCTTTAACGCTACAAGATCGTCGCGATCGACGTTTAGGTGAGCGGAGAAACTCGGGCGCAAAGTTGTAATTGGATAGCGGCCAGGCGCTCTAAATGCCGCCGCGCGAATTCTCTCTCAAGTCGAAGAATAAGAAGAAGAAGAAGAAGAAAACCGCGCGCGTCTGGCCGCTGCCCAGGAGTTACGAATTCGCGGAAGAAAAACGGCCGCGAACGCGTACAAGTGCTTCGACGAGAACGAGAGTTTTTCCATTATTTAAGTGTAACGGGCGACACTTGCGGGCTTTCACACACGTCTCTCGCATCGGAATCCTCATCACTAGTATGTTCTCTCTAGCTAGATGTAAATTATTATTATAAATATATGTAAAAGAACGCGAGAAAAAATTACGCTGAGATGGCTGAAGAATAAAACGCGCGCTCGCGAATATCGAAAGGATTAAAAAGCGGCGTGTAAACGATTGCGTGCAATCAATTTACTTTACGCTTTTGTGTGTCTCTCTCTCTCTCTTTATCTCGATGACGAGGGTGTGTGAATCAATAGGAAGTCAACAGGCACGCAAATTGTCGATTAGTCATTTGTTCAACGATGCGCATGTTGATTCGCTCTTACGTGACGGATATTTGTGCGCGATATCAGACTGTGCTGCGTGCACAGATAGCGATTTACTTACTTACTCGCGACACTGACTCGTCACACACATCTCTCGTGAAAAACTTCACCGGCTTCTCTCGTTTAACGACTGTTTCGTCTGTTTCGATAAGGTAGTGTATACCTATATATATATACATATCGTATACACGACGCGACAGATAAACTTCGCGTGTCCCATTTGTGCAGTTGTGTGACGCTAAATACGTCTGCTTGATCCTCCTTCGTCGTTTCGTCGGGCGGGTAGTTATCGAGAATATGCGCTGCTCTCGCGCGTTTTGTTAGAAAGACGATACCCTCTCTCGAAAGAGAAAGAGGAGAGGCAACACAAGCGCGGAGATTTTGCGCGCTCTCGTTTGCGATTTGCATAATCATCGGTTTAATTAACACGACGTGTTTCTCTCCTCGCTGGCTTTTTTCTTCGGTCTCGGAAAATACGCGCGCGCGCGCGCGAGAATATATAGACCGAGCTAATCGGTCTCTATGAACTCTCGCACCGTCGTTTCATCGTACGGGGAATTATATTTATCTCCCTCGGCATGTAAATGCCCGCAAAGTAAGCTATTTAAAACCACCATGCATCTTTTCAGGGTACGTACATATATGTGTCACATACGCGCGGCACTTGCATCCGATGCGTATGTGTGTGCGCGCGTTCCGTATATACACATCCTCTCGCGCGTGTACATGCGCGCGCGTATTCGTGTCATCGAATTTGGATTCGATCTGCCGCCGCTTGACCCGGCTCGAATCTCTTTGATCGAAGCAAATGGCGCGAACGCGGCGAGGAAAAGAAAGACGCTGGAATGTGGCGCGCGGTATATACGTGTTACTTTTTTTTTTTTTTTTTTTTACACACGTTACATAACCGAATTCCCACACACCCGATGAACGTGTAACTTTTTGTATTTTTCTTCAAAAGACATATCAAGACCAATTTAAATCGCATTTAGAATAAATGTTTGTGCGAGATGGAGATGAGAGAGTTCCGAGAAGACGTATTTTTTTTTTTCACAGCACAACAATATCGGAGAAACATTCCTTCGTAATCTCCTGGGAATTTTTACAGGGGTTTCCCAAATTGTTCGGAGCAAAACGAACCCAGACAGCGGACTCTCTTTTCCTTACCGATGTTGTGAGAAGCGTTGAAAATATTTCTGAAAGACGATACTGTTTGACCGAGATCGATCTTTTCCCTTCTTTTTTCTGTTATATGAGTCCTTCAACTATTTGGCTTCTCTCGTAAAGGCGGGAAAACCGAGAAAATACGTGTATATATACTCGCTTGAGAAAAACGCGCAATCTTTTTTTTTTCTTCTCCGAACGGTGCGATAAGATAGCGCTCTAAAAAAAAAAGAAGAATACCTATTATTCGAAAATCGAACACTTGAAGGTGCAAAAAGACAGACGATTCTTGTCGGTGGAATAAGAAGATATCACGGAGTTCCACATCTTTAGTGCGAAAAAAAAAAAAAAAAAAAAAAAAAACAAATCGCTCGTCTGTTACGTTTCGGTACGTTGAACCTTCGTGACGATGATGCCTATTATCGTGATCAAAAGATACACGGCGGACACACATCCGTGTCGCGCGCATGATAGACGCGATAGACGCGCGCGAACGGATAGACGCACGCGTCCTGGTTTCTTCTAAAAATAAGCATCCCCCCGAGACGGTCGCACAGTTTTCAATTCGTGATGTCGCGCGACATCGTGGAACGACACCGCTTTGTTTTTTTTCGTCTTAGTAGATTTGTTTTTTTTTCTTTTCTTTTTTTTTTAAATATATCCGATACATCCCGTCGGGACGATACGCCCGCTGCCAAGGATGGATCTTTTCGCGCTACGGATGCGTGGCGGCGACGCAGCACACAGCGCGTCGTATGTGTAATTTTATATTCACCGCCAGAAACGATCAACATCTATTTTACATTCGATTGCTGACCCTGAGACAACTCGTTTATGTCCCGAAGACACGCTTTGTCTGTGTGTGTGTATGTGTGTGTTGCGACTGAATTAAAACGTCGCTGTGATTTCATTGCCGCGAAGCTCTAAAAAAAAATAAAAAAAAAAAGACCTCTTATTGCGCACACAGCGGTGTGTTATTACAAAGACTGTTTCGCATACGTAAAACGCATCATTTATCTTTGACTCAAAGTGTTTTGAAGTCTTGCAGAATATCATTCTTGAGAAAACTTGGAGGTTTTCACATATCGGAGCAACAGAAAGATTGTAACGAGTGATTTATTCCCTTCGACTCGTAAAACATTTTTTATACGCATTCCTAACCGATCAGCGAACAATTCGACTTTGCGTGGCGATGAACGACGTCATTCCCGCTTATATATAAAATTACGCGACCAATTTTGTCGATTCTTTTCCCCTTCGTCGTTTCCTGCCTTCGCGGCTCATTTGTATCAACAACAAGTTACCTGGTATATTTTTTTTTTACGATATTACGCGCTAACGTGCCGACAAAACGTTATATTTCACGCTATCTCGGAACGTCGATGACACAACTCACGCCTCTCTCTGTAACAATATCTAGAAATAAGTTTCCCGGCGAAGTTTGGCACGAGTTTGGCCTTGGGGGGGGAGCGCGCGCGAAACTCTTTTACAAATTGCGTTTACCATGTGGGTACGTAACGGCGATTTAAATTTTCGCGACGCTACTTCCGATTCCTAATACCTTCGTTAATCGATTCCAAGCAAGAGACACCTCCGCGTTGCGTGTGTAAATTGTTTTCGTTTTCTATCTCGTTGTTTTACGCTATGGTAAAACGACCCTGTCGAATCATTAAGAGACGAGTTTACGGACTATTATTATTATTATTTTTTTTTTTTTTTCTTTTTTTGTATCGAACTGACCGTGGCGGACAAGGCGCTGAGATCCCAAGCGCTCTTAGCCTGCTTTTGGTAGTTCTTCTTGTTCTTCTTGCCGGGTCTCCGTAAACTGGAAAACCACCCGGCCGCGATAGCGACGGCGCTCACGTCTCTACGTCCGCCGCCGTCCTGCTGAGATACCATCGCACCACCGCCGGTGGTGCCTCGCACTTCGTCGAGAGCGTCCACCGATCTGCCGGTGAAAATCATTCTCTCGCGGTGTGTTTATTGTTGACAAACACTTTTTAAAAACTCCACCTCCGATTTTCGAGCTTCTTTCTCTCTTCTTTCTTTCTCTCTCTCTCTCTTCTTTCACTTCACACACTTTTCGTCTGCGATACCGAACGAAACGCGCCACGGTCACTCCTGTGTCCGTCACGATTGCACTTAGGATCGAACAACATCGCGCGGGGTAAACATACACTCCCTGAGAAAACGCACGAGGTACAAAGGTCGAAGAGCGCGTAGTAGTGCGGTCGGAAGTGCAACGACCCGCGGCTATGTCGACGACGCTACTACACGCGCGCACACCTTTGCACAGCACCACACTTACTCCAATTACAATTCGGGGAGGGAAAGGGAGCCCACCTTCTTTCTTCTCTCGGTTTTCGTCCGTTATCCGCACACCACGGAGGGAAGGGCCACGTGTGAGACAGTCAACGTCCTCGACGCTAAGTGTCCTCGGGATCACAGTCATGCAAAAAAAAAAAAGGCAACAAGTGGATGACTTCTCACGGTTTCGCGGACCGAAGTCGCGCCGAATGAAAGGCGACGAACCGCAGGGTTCGTGCGACGATTGACCGAGAGACAGTCTCGCCGGGCCAGTTGCCGTGTCAGCCGCCGTCACGCGATTCCCCGCAACTGCGGCTTCGTGTCGGGTTCTCTGGCGAGCGGGAGAGAGAGAGAAAGAGAGAGGCTTCGTCAACAGCAGCGCCTCGCAGCGGCGGCCAGGTGCACACACACTCTCGCGTGTACAAATATTTGTAATCACCGTGAAACGCACACGTTTCCGTTGAAGGCGCGTCTGTGCGCGCGAGGAGATATCGCGATTACACGAGATCTGATAAGATTCGATCGCAAAAAACTCACTCGGTTCCACTGTAACCAGTTTTCCATGACGAATTTTTGGTGAAACTGTGTTGCAAAAAATTCCATCGGAAAAAAAACGCATTTCTCTTTCTTGTTTTTTCTATTTTTTTTTCGCGAACGACGAACGAACATCGACATCCGCACCTGACACGCGTACTTGGCAAGGTCAACCGACAGGATCGACCGCGCGTTCACGGTTACTCTCCTCCTTGAACGCTTCGCGTGCATACGCGTTTTATCGTGCGATCGAGCACGAGCGTACGAAGCAGCTCTCGAAACTCTGCGTTTAAAATCGATAATCGATTTGTGTCACGAGTTTTAACGTCGCTTCCTCCATCCGTTAAGTGACTCGATATGCGGATTATAATGAATGACACACCGACAGAGTCCTTTAATGTACACATTCTATTTTAACAATCCCACAAATCGATTTACTTATTAATCAATTATGCGGGTAATAATAATGTCAGTCATAATTTCTCAATGAGCGGCTAATTGCCACGGAACGGCGCGGCTCTTCTCCAATATACAATTGCGAAATACACCGCGTCAATTATATCCGTCAATTATACCGTCACAGTTAATGCCGTCTAGCTATTTTTAGTTTTACGCAGTAAATAACGTGTGTTGGAGTAGTAAAAGCGACCTGCAGCAAAAGCGACCTAAGTAAAAATCTCGAAACCCACACCCGACCCATTTGTCATTCATCGCGCCGTGTAACGGCGTCCGAAAGAGAAAATTGAAATATCGCAAAAACAAAACGATGACATGTGGCCCACTTTTACGATAATCAACCGGCATCCACACACGTGTGCGTGTGTGTGTGTCACAGCGGAAATTTAAAGCGCAGGACTCTCCGACACTTTTCGTGATTAATCGCGCGGATCTCGTCCACGTTGGACCTAAATATAGTCGCAGCGTTCGTTCAATTAACATGGATAAAGAGTGTATGACGTTGGCTCATTGATGCCTGACTGCGGAGCGGCGGCAGATGTGTCAGCAGCCGTGTGTGTGTGTGTGTAGTTATAGTTCCTTCCTTTCCGGGAAAACTGCGTGATTCTCGTTGTTACAGCGAGCGAGAGATCACACCACCGAGATGATTATTTAAAGTCCCGAGGTCATCCGTATCCTATCGTATCGCTTCATCGATTGTTGTTACACTTCGATCAAACGCACATTGAGCACAATTAATCTCGTGCTTACGCAACACATCGTTTTCACATCGTCGTAACTGTGTTTTTTTTTTTCTTTGTCTCGGAGAAGTCGGTCGAAGTTTCGATAAAACACGAAAAATTGACGCACGTGTCAATTTTTTGATAGAAAAAAATAATCATGTCAGACGTTAATTAATTTATACGGTACGTGTGTATATATACATATATATCACCTGTTCACGGCGTCTGCTTCGTGTACCGAGTATCAGACAACTCGACGAACACGTCCAGCGTGTACCGGACTTTTTCCTACTGATGCGGAAAGAGAGAAACTTCCGTAGCATATTTTTCTCAACATTGAGAAATTTAATAACTCGCAAGTGACGCGACGATATTTAATATCGATATTCTTTTCCTTTCTACGGTGTGTATATGTGTGTGTGTGTGTGTTTACGCGATGTATATTATTACAGAAGTAAGAACGGTCCGTGCACAACAGACACTTTCCACGCGATTGTGGTGTGTTGTGCGATATCGTGTCGTAAATTTCCGTAGAGATATAAGAAGGAGAATCGAGAGAGCGCGTTATTTAAATAACACAGAATCGAAATACAGAGATTGAGATAGAGATGAGAGATCTCTTCTCGCAAACACGACAATATTTAATCTACGAGATATAACGCTTTACCCTGATATTTCGTTAAACAGATATACGAGCGTCGCAAACAGATGAGTAAGCGAGACTATATCATACATTCCGGAAACCGTCTTATCGTAAGAACATCCTGAAATTTTTCTGCTTGTGCATGTAGACGCGCGCGTGTTTCTCGTCAGAAAACCGATATATTATATGTTTTACTGTTGCATTAATCATCACATAAATGTACAGAATGTCTCATAAACATCTAAATTATTTTTGTTGTTGGAGAAGGGAAATCATGATTGATGATATATCTAATGGTTTTTGCATTTTAAGCGATGAAACATCCCGATAAGCTAAATCAAAATATAATCGACGAGTTTATCTCGAGTAATTATCGCAGTCAGATATATAGCTGCGGATATTTTTAATTTTTAAAAAGTTATTACAAAGAGTTATTAACGATTTTTTTTTTTATTTATGTATCAATTTACCGAGAAAGTGTTTTAAGTTTTTATGTTTAACCAAACAGTTTAAATAAATACCCATTTGAACTTTGAAGCAGTGCCATCGCGTGCCGATCCGTCTAAGTGAAATAGTCACACATCGGTAAAACAGGCCTATTTCAATCCTATCGCATATATGAGTGATTAAGCGTAATCTTAATGTCAATATGTATGTTATGTGTAATAATAATTTCTTAATTCTATCTTTTATTTTTAAAAAGCTGATATTATTGATCTGACTTATCAGAAATATTTTCATTTATGATGTCTTGTTCATAGAATTTGTTATATTCCTTCTTATCTTAACTTACGAGTTGTTCCGTTTAAATGTTGATTTTCATCCTAACTCTTCCATTCGCTCTCGTCATCAATCTCAGTCTTTTCTTTTCGCGTCGTCGTACACAAAAAATTCCGCAGTGCTTTTTTCTATCTCTTCCTCTCTCTCTCTCTCTCTCTCTCTCTCTCTCTCTGTCTACACTGCAGCGATGTACTACAATTTGTTACCATCTGTCATACGAGCTGAAAGTTCTCCTCTTTTCTTTTTGCTTCTTATATTGCTGCTCATCTTCATTTTATACTCTTATTTTTTTTATATTTGCATTTAGTGTGCTTTTGTATTTATCTCCCTATCGCTCTTTATAAACATAATGAACTAATCATTATCCTTTTGCTCTTTACTTAACGTTTCTTACAGTTTGTTTTCGTTTTAGTATCAGGTTTTGATAAGATTTCTAAACAGCTTTTGCAGCCTCGTCTGTCTATTGAGTCTCGCTTTTGTTTTTCACGCCACGTAATGTAATTGCTTACGTAATAAAGTTATCATTACTATTTCCCGGTTACAGTTTTTTATCACATTAAAAAAACACACGCAATAGACTTATCTCTTTCCTGCCTCTCCCATATATATCAAATTTTCTCGATCCGGATAAAACAATAACTGATATACTCACTTGTATCTCGAGCAGCAACTCTGTTTTCTTCCGCCTTATGTCTATGAGAATCTTTTGTTGCTCGGGAGTCAATTCTACAATCACATAAAAAATTCAATTAGAAAAATGGAGATTTTGAAACACATGCGCGTGACTCTAATATACACGCGCGAATTCTTTTTTTTTTTTTTTTTCAAACACGCAATCCTAAATAATTATTAAAAAAGAAAAGGATATTTAATTATACATCAAAGAACGTGTCCCCATTGTGCAGAGGCAAACGGGGAGCCTCGTTAGCGGCAATTAACCTAAAGCTCTAAAAATAGAACTTTTACACATATTCCTCCGTACGCAGTACACACGCACACATTTGCATTATATAAATATAGATTGCGTCAACAGGTCAATACACATGTAGAAGCAAATGTTAATCAGAGCCACGGATATCCAATAATTCAGTTATTTATTTGTATTATTTAATCTCTCAAAGATTCTCGAAAAAGAAATGAGAGAACGATTTTACGGCTCTCAAGCACTTTCGAAAAAGTAATTGCGAAATGTGAAAAGCACATTGCGCTCGCATACACATTGTGATGTCATACGTTATATCATCCTCGGGTCGTGCATCTCTTCGTATACGACTTCAAATTACACGAATTACTTCCCGTCACTTGGAACAAACGGTATAGGTAAATAGTTTTAATTAATTCCGAGATCGAGCTAGGAGCCAGATCGACTGAGTGCCCGAAACGGTGAACAAACAAATTAAAACTCAGGACGCGCGACAGCTGTAATAACGGATCCCGTTTCCGCGCAGAGACTAACGCGTTCCGCGTTGATTATTGACAGATCTCCGGTCAAGAGGCCGGTAACTACGGCGGAAACAATTGTCAGAGAACAATCCGGACAATCTCACGTACCAGACTGTACTTCGACGTTTCTCTAAGGATACATACATAAATTATATATTTTTATTTTTCTCCTCCGACTGTGAGAGAATTATAATTTTCTCTCGCGAATATATTCGCGCTACCTCAACCCTCGAAGAACGAGAAGACGCGAGACCGCGAAAACTCGGTCGCGCCTTTCCGTCGCAACGACGTCGTCGCATTCGAGTTTTTTTCCCCGTCGCATCGGAGGATTTTCGATCGAGAGAAGGTCCAGGCATCATATCGTTTTGTTTACTACACGTACATACGATACTACGATAACACGGCTGGTACACGAAGAGAGAATTACGAGCGCATGCGCACTGACTGGAGAAAAAGATGATGCCTCGGCTTCGTCAGGCTCCAAGCTTACGCGGTCCCTGGACTCTGGATTTTCGTCGAGGGATAATTCACTTACCCGACACTGTTGTTCCGAACTGGTCAACCTGATGACCGGCGGAATTCACTCCTACGTTGCCCAGACCGCCCAAATCTTGCCACATCTCCGAAAAACGGCACTAGCCCGGATTCACGCGCGCACAGACTCACCCACCTTCACTCGAGCGGCTCCATTTTTACTGACACGACACGTCTAGCGCCGCATGGCGCCGTCGGCGAGATTGACAATTCCAATCGGTAAGCGCGCCGTTTCGTTACCGTTGCCGCCATCTGTGACCCGATCTACGAGATTCGATAGAAGCAGCTAAGCAACCGTTGTTGCGTCTTTACCGGTAGTCGCTAATATATCTCTACAATTATATTACTTAGCGCGTACTGTTTATCTACAATTATATTATTTAGCGTATGCAATATAAAATTTTTTGTGCGATTAATAATTTGAAAAACTCACCACAGCTACTAAAACCAATAAAACCTAATCTAATAATTTGTGAAAGAGATACATAAACCGCGCGAGATAGAAAACGTGACGGTTTCATCTTGGAATTCAATTTAGCGTTGAAAAGCGTCGAGATAATCAGGAGTTCAATCTGAAAGAGGTGACGTATGTTGATTTAATAAAATCAGAATTCTTCTCCTCGGATGAACGCAAATATATTTGTCTCGTTGGAGCAGAAGCGATTGGATAGGTACAACGTTCACTGATCATTCGAAACGGGGATCGGAATCGGAGACAATTATCTTTCTTCGGGGTCTTGTCGCCGTCAAGAAGATGAAATATCTCTCGTTCGATTGGTCTGCGTTTTTCTAAATTGAAACTTTTATAGATTGATTTTTCTATCATTTGCGCATTGTGCAAGACGCTTGTTGAGCGCGTGTTGTTGCGAGACATGACGGACTCTTCTTAGAATCTAAGAAACAGGATCCTCTTACAAAAAACGCTTATAGAAGAGAATACCCAACTCAAACTGCGAACTCATCAGAGATCCGGATGGATGTCAACATGCTGACGCAAGAAAAGTCACCGTTACAATCGCCGTGTTTTCTGACTTCTCGAGACATCTTTGATAATGTGATGTGAACCAACGATTAATCTTCAAACTTTGTGTGAGATGAATTTTTCTAACTCCGCATTTTGACGGAATTTCTATTTCCATAGGCAGAATTCGAACTGTGCGTGACTCTTCTACTGGTGCTTTTTTTTTTTTTTTTCAACGAAACCCTTGCTCTTATTCAAAGGAGGTCCCCGCATGAAATCCCGTCCTCTATTTTTTCTATACGTCACTGGGTTTGAAGAGCAATACTGTAGACACAAATTTCTACGTTGTAACGACTTAGTTTTCGTAATTTATAAATTTCTTTAAATCTCTTCAAGCAGCATATAGTTTGTTTTTTGTTTTATTTTATAACTCACTAATCTTCTTTATTTTTAGGTTTTTTTTTGCATGTCGCGCTTGAGATATCTTTTTTCGTTCAACAAAATAAAGCAATATCTTACATCTTATCTTATCCGCGCGGCGCAAAGCCGTTCGTGTGCTTCTTGTTGATTGACGATAAACTCGCGCGAAACGTCTGACAAGAAACTTTCGATGAGCTCAACGTGAGAATGTATGAAGAAATCTCGACAATATATCTCGTGAGTGTCTGCTTTTGCCTTTTTTTGCAACAGGTCGTGAGGTCAGTCTCGGAAATAATCGTATAACTGCATTCTAGTTATGTACGCAGATGCCGCGTCTTGTCGTCGCGCGTCGACTTACATCACCGACCAACAAGTAAGGTCGAAAGTAAAGTTACGACAGTAAAACTACAGTTCGGTTCCGGTTCCCGTGAGATCTTACTCGCATTGTTAAAACGTCGACGAATATATTGTGTTGTCGCGTGTGTGTATCACACAGGTCATGATCGGTTGTGTTAGTTGGCTGGTGAATCTCGGCTTCAGTTTTGCACTAACTCTACTCTTGATTCCGCTGCTTCTCACCGCATACATAGGTAATTTATTTTATTTTGTTCAATCAACTTTATTTACTTCAAATATTTTTCTTTGACCGATCGCGCGAAGATACGTAACTTTATTTACAAACTTTATACAAAAAAATCTTCGTGTTGACGCGCCGCACTCGATCGCGACAATCTTTGTCAATAAAATATTGTACTTTTTTTTTTCTGATTGTAACGCAATTCAAATTCCATCGCGTATTAAGCAAACATGTACAATTGCGAATCATTTCGATCGGTGTATTTTGATGTCGATGTATATCGCGCTGTTATATCGCGTCAATATGTTTTGATATTTTCAAGCGGTAACGTCGACGAGGAAGTATTGGATACGTTTTGTCAAGTGGAAGTATCCGAATTATGTTGTTGTCGAGGAGAACAGTATTCGAAGTACTCTGGACCAAGGACGAAACCACGTAGGTATCAATACGAATCACGAATCTTATTTTGTTTGACTTATCGATTGACGTACACGGTCACAATGCAGGGAATATGCACGCTTCTGGTCCAAGGACGTTCGATCGTGGACGGAGTGAGGAATCACTTGGTGCACCTGACCGCAACGAGAAGATTTCTCAAATCGGTTCTGTCCACGCGATGGAGCGTCTACGTCTGGAGAGAACTCGATTACTTCTCCGTGGACAATCATCTCGTAAAGTCGCCATGTTCCTTCCGCGGTCGTCTCCTCAC
This sequence comes from Pseudomyrmex gracilis, assembly GCF_002006095.1. NCBI lineage: Eukaryota > Metazoa > Arthropoda > Insecta > Hymenoptera > Formicidae > Pseudomyrmex > Pseudomyrmex gracilis. Next base: position 144,450 of record NW_018020820.1, on the reverse strand, counting down.
CGAAGGCAATATACAGGTCAGATGCTTTTATTATATCATTGCGCGCGCGATTCTCTCTACTTGACGCGTGATATCGCGTTGTTTGTTATTCGCAGGATTACATAAGCGACGTCACGTCTAAGTTTCTTCCGCGAAAACTACCGCCGTGGCAGGTGCACGTGGTGAGCTGTCTGATGCGAGGTGAGGAGCGACAGATATGTCTGGTGCGGGCGCATCATCTGTTACTGCGGCAGGAACACCTGACCCTGGCGGACTTTCTGCCGTTGAAGTACTCGACCGACAACTGGACGTGTCAGGAGAGCGACTCGCCCTTTACGAATCTGTACGTCAAGCCTACCGCTCTGCCGCGTCTCCGACAGATGCTCCGCGAGAGCTTCAGCAATTATTGGAACGACTTCCTTTACAATAACGATCCAGTCGAACGGCCGGAGATACTGAAGAAACGAATAGGGATGTTCCAGTGCGTCAAGATCGCGATGATAGTGCTGGTGTGCAGTTTGAAAGAACTAACCAGGTATTTTTTTTGCTGCGTACACACATTATCATTGAGGCGATAATCGTTTCTTTCCCACTTGTTTGTTTGTTTTTCTTTGTTTTTTTTTTTTTGCGCTTTATCACACTCGCATCTTCACGGTCGTATTCAAACGGTTAACTGTTGTTTCTCGCAACTTTCTGTAGACCGTGCCAAAAGTCAGAAGGACTGAAATTCCTGAAGCTCCTGTCGATCGTCCAGCGCGAATCGGACAAGAGGAATTTCAATCCCCGACTGATATTCAACTCCATTATGCATTCCTTCAATCCGATCTGCGTCCTTCACTCCTGCGTTGCTTGGTGCTGGTACATCGTAATCGTATCGTTACTAAAAACGCCTCTTTTGCTCATCCGGGAGTTGCAAGCTTTAAAATCGCGGCACAAACATTGCTACCCGGACACTCTGACCTACATGGCGTCGTGTTACCTTCCACTGACGTTTCAAGCCATTCGGGAGGTAGTGTCCATCAGTTGGATAGCCGTGACCGCGCCCAAGATCATCATCGAGGAGCTGTTTCTCAAGCATCCGCAGTCGAATCAGTTGCAAACCATCTCGCCGTGCGGTAGAAAGGTAGTGGCCTGGTCGGAGGAGATCGACATCGAACTGGTGCGTGAGATCGCCAACGTAACCGGCGCGACGGAAACTGAGGTTCTGTTGGCGGCCACGGTGGACTCTCTGAAAGAATACTTCAGGCATTCGGCCGTCAGCATTCCGGACGACGTGTTCGCGACCGTGAAGTTTGTGAGTCAGTGGGCGGTGTTTCTGCGGAATCACGAGGCTCACGGTATCCTGTGCCTCGCATTACCCACCAGAACGCCATTGTTTCACGACGATCTCATTGAAATACTGCAGGTAAACATTCTCAACGCGCTGTTTGTCATAGCTTACGTTCCTCAGCGCTCGCTCACACACGTATAATCAATCATTTTGTAAGGTCATTCAACGAAACATTCACGAAGCCAGATCGAGACAGAGCGCGATTTATGCCATCACAGCAGCGGAAACGTCCCGCAGTGTGGTATCGTCGTGCATACCGTCCATTATCTTGAAATTGCTTCTGAACCAACTGTCGAGAAGATATTCTCTGTGCTTGACGCACGTCGACGGAGACTTGCCCGTAGAAGGCGTGGACGGGGTTATTTACTGGCGTCCGCCGCAGGGAAATTGCAGTACGTTTTGTCACTCGGGATAAGTCACTTCTTTTATGCAGTATATTTTTTTTTTTCATCTCAAAATCGTAATATGTGTTTACTATTTCCAGATATGTCTATAACTCTACACAGATACGGAAACGGAGTGCGTCTCGGTATAATGGGAGACGCAATGATCAGTCCTCAGCATTTTATCGTCGCAAAAACGTTCCCTCATAGTGTTCATAATTTGGCCGCCATCCTAGGCGTTCCGAGATTACCAAGTCGGAGTCCGAGCCCTAATCTGCTCAATCCGACGACATCACCGGGATATTGAGACGACGTTTACACTCGCAACGTCGCGAGACGGTATAAATAAGAGTTTCTTTTTTGTTATCTTTTTTTCATTTTTCTACACAAAAAAATCAAATTTCGTCAAAAGAAAAGCAGCCAATCAAATTGTTGGTGTCGTTGGTGTAATATTGTCACGTTTATTGAAAATGAGGAATACACATAGTTGTACATTTGACAAACAAAGAGATCGACGGCATCATATTACCTTTCGAATAACAATTTTAAACAGATAACAATTGGTAAAAATCTATATCTTTCACACAACTTACTTTTTTTTTTCAAACACGACATGTGTTTTAAACTGAATACCACTAAATATTCAAGTTAAAAAGTTTGAATGTGAAGATGTTTTATTTATAAAACAATCCATTTTAACGTGATTTATTTTTATGTTATCGCAGCAAATATTTATTGTACTATATATAATTCGATTAAAAGTACATTTAACAACTTGCAACAATTATTTATTTTTTTTTTTTTTTGCAAAAATTACGTACTTGCAAAAGTTACGTACTGTAATTGCACTTTAGATATTTTATTTGCTCTCTGCTAGATAGATACATGGATACGCGTTGCGTCGCATGTGCAATACGTATATGTCGGCATAGTTTTTCATTTTGTAAACATTATATTTTATTTTGCTGCATTATGCGTAAGTACAACTATTTGAGTTTAAGTACGAGAGAAAAATGTCAAAAAGTACGCTGTAAGATAAGTACGAGAAAGAGGTCAAAATGATGTCAAAAGTGCTGTCTGTACTTTAACTCTTACGGAAAAAACGTTCCGTAAAAATTGAACGTATAACGCTGAATATTGCAAGTTTACGGTCAAGTTGAACGTTTTTTCCGTAAGGGAGTACATGTAGCAAACTTAAAAAAAAAACTGCATTTGACGTATTTCTCATTCGATGTAAGTGTAATGAGATTCGTACTTTAAATCAAACTTTATCTTTTCTAACTATGTCTTTTTGTTAGAATTAATAAGTGTCATATTTCTCAGTGGTAAATTATTGTTGCTCTAAAATTACTTTCTATTTTGTTTTGATAAAAAATAAAATGAAACATATAAGAACAAAACTAACTTACCACTAAGATGATTTTATCTGTTTTGTTCTATTTTTGACGGTAGAGTGCGCACGCACAATTTCAATTTTTTAATGTATATATATAATATATACATATATATATATATATGTGTGTATAATAAATATATAATTTTGTTTTATGCTAAGCACTCGTCGTTTGTTCGTTCCCTCTCGATTGGTCCACTGCCGAAGATTTTTCTATTCTTTGTATACGGTATAATACCTATCAGGATGCCAGAGACAATAATCCAACCGCCAGCCATGAGAAAAGACAGATGCCACGTGCCCGTAATGTCAAAGAACCATCCAGCCAAAGGTGGTCCAAGGAGATTGCCAATTCCTTGGCATAGCAAGGTAAGGCCGTAAGCGGTGGTAAATCTTTCCAGAGGGATCAACTCCACCAATATAACAGGAGTGAAACTGAAGGAGCTGGCAAAGAAGATGCCAAAACACGCTGAGGTTATTAATAGATATATGTAATAGTGAGTGAACACGGACATCAACAAGGTGGACGTTCCACAAGCGACTAGGCACCAAGCGTACGTCTTATCAACATTCATCCAGGGTTGATCGCCGGCCCAACCTAGAACGATCTAGAAAAAGCGACAGTACCGGATATGAGAGAAAGTTTTGTTATTTGAAAGAATAAACATTAACTTTGTGATAATCGCAAGGATTACCATTCCAATAGTATTGGTTATGCCGATAATACTGAGAAGATTAGCGGCGTCGGCCTCGGAGTAACCATTTCTAGTCAGATGTTCCGCAAGATAAAAGTACGGCACGATGAACCAAGTGAACAGCATTATCGTCGATAATGACATTAGCAGGAAATGGAATTCGAGAAACATGGAAAAATCCACCATGCCCTTCAACAAGTCCACCAGCTCGGCATACCACTTCTACCCAGAGGAAAGGCGAGAAAGAAAGAAATAATACAAACTGTAGATCTCTCGCAAACTCTCGCGTTCCCTACTAATAACCACTTTCTCCAATACCTGTTCTTCTTCTTTATCCAACGTGATCATACTATTTCTATAGATGTTAGGACAACTGCTCGCTCTCAGCCTGTATTTGCGCAGATTCAAGGAAGCGCCGCGATACATGACGGAATTTCTGTGCACCCGGATGTCCTTGAAATAATGAGTATTTGTACTGAACTGTCGTCTGAGCCAAGGTATCGAGTCCGTCCTGATAACGTTAGTCTGCGGCTCGTCTGTGGTGTGACGCCTAGTCAATCTTTTTCTTCTTTCTGCCGGCCCGACCTAGAAAGTATTTGCTTGATTTGCTATGACGAGCAATAGAATTCATTAACCGAGAGTCACACCGTTCGTTACCGTGTGCGCGACTTCTTTCGTCAGCAACGGATTAGTCTCCTCTGTCTCTTTTCGAGATGTTCTTCTAACCGGCTTCGTCGAAGCTTGAATGGACGACGGACAAGAATCTTTCCTTTGTTCTGTGATCGTTCTCGGTTCCGATGCTCGTTTAAGCCTTCGTCGAACGTAACAAAGATTAAACATGTCGTAGCGACACTAATACTCGACTAAATATTCGACTATTCGCGTGACAATTGTTACAAGAGAATATAGAAAAAAATATATATATAGACGATAAAAAGGGATTTAACAAAATATTCGAATAATATTGACAGAGATAGGTAACCTCATTGACATAGTGACTCCGCTTTTATTAGTACAAATCTCTCCCATAGAATTATGTATTGAATCTCTCCCATTGAGATGCTTATCGGACACGCTTCTACACAGCAGAAGACTGGGGTAGTTTTCCAGAATGACATTGTAGAGTTTAGAGTTGCTCAGCAATGACTCCAACACTTCTAAAGGCACCTGAAATCTCACATATAAATTCGTTTCTTTGCGAAAACCGGCGATTGAAATAAAAATAAATAAATACTGCTCGAAAAAGAAAAAATTTGTCGCTTTTTGCGCAAATCGGTTACTCACTTTTTCGCTGCACTTTACAAAAGTTGGCAGATTAACAACGCTCGTTGTGCGTCTCTTCGCGCCGTCGGTCGCTTCGGTGCTCGTGCTAAAATTTTGCAAAAGGTATTCAGGCGCGTGCTCGCTTCTCAACAATTTTCTGAGTTCCTCGACCCCCGGAAACTCATTCAACGGACTTCCGTCTGGCTTCACACCGTCCGATCGTGCAGCGTTCGATTTTTTCGCCGTTTGGTTGTGGTGCTTGCGCTGCTCGAGTATCCACCACTCCGGATCCCTCATCACGGCTCCCGCGACGATCATGTTGAAGAATGTGCCGGCCAGAAGTAGACAGGTGCCCCGCCAGCCGTATTCATTGATGAAGTAGGTAGTCATCGGCGCGTAGACAAAAGTACCGATGCCGGTGCCGCAAGCACCCAGACCTACAGCTAGGGTGCGCTTTTTATCGAACCAAAAGGCGATGCTCACGACTGCGGTGACGTAGCACAGACCCAGACCGAGACCCGCGATGACGCCGAACGTTAAGTACATTATCTCGATGGTGTTACTGAAGATACATAATATGAATCCCAATCCCGATACCAGTCCGCCTACGATAGTCATCAAGCGACAACCGAAACGATCGACGAGGGCGGACATGACTGGTCCGGATAGAAGTGGCACGGCCATGAAGAGTGAGCCGATCCAGGCGGTTTTAGATTTGGATTCACCAAACTCGTGAAGAAACTCGATGTAAAGGAGACCGAAGCTGAAGGAGATACCGTCGGCTACCATAGATATGATGATGGAGGCGACGACAACCACCCAACCCCAACCACCATCCGGCACCTTCGGCTTTTCTTTCTGCTTTTCTTTCGTGCTGGTATCCGAAGAATCTTCCTCCCGTTCCGAAATAGTTTCGCAATCCCCAGATTTCTTGACTTGTAGTTGATTCGCCGTAGCACCAGTATTTCGCACCGTTTTATCATGATTCTTCCTATAAATAAGCGATTCTTGAATGTTGTTCAATGCACCACTTTGCTCCGACGTTTTGATCGGCGCGTTTGACTCGAACAACTCGATCGCAGTGTCGTGCGGCTCTTCCTGCGTCGAGTCCAGACTAGGTTGGCGTAAATTAAAGCCTCTCGAATACGGACCAACGTCGTCGAGATCGCCCCTGACGATGGGATTTGAGCAAATAGTGGGACTGCCATTTTGCCAGCCGACCAACGGGGCTTTCTGTGGCTGATCATGATGAATCTTGCTTGACAAACCCTCTTTTCTGGCGGCGCTCGTGGAGCGATAGTTGTTGTTATGGTTACTGCTTCTCCTGTTGTTCCTACAATCGTCATCTACTTGATCCTCACGCAGGATAGTTTCGCTCTTCCTGCTGGCCATTGTCTCTCTAAATGTAAGTAGTGGCCGAGTGAATCCACCGGCGCCGCCAGCCCTTCAACCCTTGAAACTCGTTGGGGAGATATCCGCCTCGTCCTCCGGTTACCATAAGGACCTTCGAAATCCTCGACAATTCACAGAACGTCGACCGCACGGAGCTCACCTTCATACACGCACCTTCGCGTCGCTTGAATTGCCCGTCCTGCAAAAACAATTTTACAATTGCGTTAATTAACGATTTTCTCAATCGTGATGATCGCACGTGCCGGTAAAACAAGGAAAAGTTTTATTTCTATGCAATAGAGTATCGAGAAATAAAATACACATACATGCAAATTGTGAGGAAATACGTGAATAAAACATCGTATACCTATCAATACAGGATAAATTAAGAGTTAATAAGAGCTGATTAATTACTAGTTAATGTTTCGTAAAGTTTTCTTTTAGACTTTAATTTTTTTAAATACAGAGATGTACGTAATATCAAAACGTTGACAAATCAATTTTATTTTGCTAAAATTTACAAATAAAAACAATTAAAAAACGAAAAACAAAATTTTATTTACATTTACAAAACCTTTATTTACAAATAAAAAACCAAATGTTTTTTTAAAAAAACTCACGTAGGGTAACAATGACCGTACGTCTTAAATACAATAGTTGAACCGTTAATTAAAAGTCGTAAGTCAGATAACGTCGAGACTACATAAAATATCTGAAGAAACGTCAAACTAGAATAAAAGTCACAAGAGCATTTTGTCAAACACACGACACAATTATCAAGAAATAAGAATTCTAAAGACGTCGACAACATACTTCAAGTAGTGCGATGAGTTTTCACATTCAGTCTCAACGAAAAAAAAAAATAGCAATTCCTTCAACACGCGATACCAAAAATCAAAAATGTCAAAACGCAGAAAATAAGACGGATATTTACTTAGTTTTTAAATAATTCAATAACGTATATTAAATTAGGCCATTAGGCGTATTCCCATCGATCGATACGCGTCGTTCGAGTGCGATGGCATATATATATTATAAAAAAAAAAATAAGATTTTACCTCGCTTAAAATTGCACGTTCGCAGATAGTGTGACCGCACGTACGTTTTCAACGTTTTCGATACGACTGCTCGATGGACGAGCGATTATTAGATACGTATGCGCCAAATTTTTCGCGGAATACCAATATGACAAAAGATGGACTGCGGTTTATCATATCTCGTATCTCGCTATATATATATATATGTATACGTGTCTGTAATGAGTTTTTTTGCGAAGGTCGAACGTAACGATGACAAAGCCGCGCCCGTTTTCGCAGTTCGATAATACGTGTGCGTATCGATACGCGGAACGAAGGGTTTTACATATGTGGCGCGTTATGTGAAACTTCGTAAAACTGTGTAAGCACTATGTAACTCTCTCGTTATATCACGATAGATGCAAAAGTCAGAAGCGGGTCCAAATGATTAAAAAAAAAAAAAAAAGAAGAAAAGATAAAATCACTAATTACTCACCATCGAGACAGTGCAAATAACGTGCTCATGTAGGCGTGTATGCGACTAAGGATGTGAGTAAGTGCATGCGCAACAATCGTCGACGTGAGCGCGTAATATATATACAATATACAGTAGTCAGAGATAGTCGAACGAAAGAAAACAAAATACAGATTAGATCACATCCATTGCTAGTTAGTTAGCTAGTCGAATGATTAATTAAGCAAACACATGCAAAACTGGATGCTCAATTCGAGGGACAAAAGCTAAAATGAGATAATAAGTTAAGCAAGGAAACAGATGCATTTTGCGTGTCAAACTATCTGAAATAAAGAAAGAATCTAAAATTAGAAAGCGTTATCAATTCATGCGTAGGTAATTAGTTAACAGGATTCAGCAGAATTTCTACGATACGTTCGGTTCTCACACGTGCGTTCGGTTTTCGAGTGGCGCAGAAAAATTTATGTACAGTTTTTTGAATTTTTTAAATACATGCTTTTAGCTTTTTCTCCCATATTTAAATTGTATATGTGCGTGTGCAATAGTTCCGCAGCAAAAAGAGAATAATAAAACGCAGTTTTCTTATCATATTTTTTTCAATATAAAATTACGTGCTGATCGCAATGCTGAAACACTGAAAACTTTTAAAAACGAATGTGATTTTATTATTAGAAATATATATATATATATATATATATATATATATATATCTTAATCTATCTGTCTGTCTCTCTCTCGTCGGACGGCGGTCTAATAATATTTTAGTAGGTATTGCACAACTTTAAACTCTCGACATCCACCGAGGAGAAAATTTTTTGGCAATTGGCAGTAATTCCGTGTATTTATAAGTGTGATCTTTCATAACACTCTTGTGCATTAGATTGACTCTTTTTCTATCTCTCTCTTTTTATGCGCTTTAAGGAAAAACAAGAATTGTAGAATTGCATGACTACTGTTTTGACGCATTAAGATAGATTAAGATAAATTAAGACTCGTGTATCACGCGTGTTGTCCTCACTCAACGAGCTCGCTGAACAACGAGTCGGTTCTCTCGTGAGAGAAAATCCCACGGGAGGAGAAGAGGGGGCGAGAGTTTTTACTTCGTCTCTCGCGAATGTGTTGTATATTTCTTTCGAGCGCTTGCTCGTGCTTGCTGTAAGCGCAAAAATCCCGATTCCTGACGGAAAAAAGTCAACGTCCTGACGTACGAGTAATCGTCAATATTTGACGTGGAGATGCAAGAGCTATATAATACACACGCCAGACGCACGAATTAGTGCCAAACAACAGAAAGATTTACAGACACCTAATCAGACGTCAGTTGAATCCACGGCGCAAATACGAGAAATAAAATTTATGTCTCTTCGCTTTTATCGATTATTATTATTATTATTATTATGTTATTGGTAGTTCGTCAAAGTAAAAAAAAAAAAAAAAAAAAGAGAGCCGAGAGTTATTCAACGATTTATTTGTTGGCAAATATAATAGTTCACGAGAAAACAGTCTAATTACGTAATGCATGTGAATTACAGATTAGATAAAATAATATATTTTCTCGTTACACATTTGACATTGGCAGTAATTTCTGCTTGAAAACTATATAACGAATTGTTTTAGTATCTATGTAATTTAGATATATACGCGCGAGTAAGCGTCAAGTAATTGAGACTTTTTTAAAAATAGATAAAATGTTATCGCGCGTATAAATGTTGCACTAATTGTAAGAGAAACACGGACAAAGAATGAGACAGAGAAAGAGAGAGAGAAAAGAGAGCAGAGGGGTGAGATTGCCATGGAAACCGACCGGTCGATTTCCGACTGTCTGTCTCCACCAAAATACAAGGATGTTCAGCGTTTTGAACATTATATAAATTTTTATCTCGTACAAGTTTAAAATATAAGAATTCGAGCGAGTTCGCAAAAATTAAAAACAAAAACAAAAAAAAAAAAAAAACAAGAAACAATTTATCCAACAAAACACAATGTCGGCAGAAAATTGCTGTGCCAATTGCATGCAAATTGCTTCCTTTTCGATAACAACGTCTATTTTCGACTAATCGCGCCGTTAGGATGCGTACGCGTTCTAGAAAACTCCGCACGTGTTAACTTCGTCTCGTTCTGTTGTTCTGGAAAATAGTTATATAAACTAACGCGTCACGCATTAAATGTCGCTTTCCTCGAACATATCCGAAGGAATAAGACTTCTACGAATAAATGACTTCAATTTTCTAAAAAAAAAAAACAGGAAGCGCCGTATTTATTTAGTGACTCCGATAAAAAAAAATTAAGTCCGAAAAGAGAGTAATTCCTAGCTAATATTTGTCTGATGCAATCTCACCGGATTGCTTATCTGAAATGCGGGCTGCTCGCTTGGAAAGTGCAATAGAACGAGAAGCCGCGTGAGATAGAGAGAGTAAGAGAAAGAGAAATCGATTTAAACACATCATTCTAATATTCCGAATTGATATACCGCGAAACACGTTAACTTATACCAGTGAATACCGGTATTTCGTGCATACACTTGAAAGCGAGATTCTTTCGCAGATTTTGCTGAGTGGAAATAAACTCGCGTGGCACAATAAAATCTTATCGTTAATCAAATCTTATCGTTAATTCAAGTAATTTGCTATAACCAACTATTTAATCTAAGTAATTGCTAATGAGCAATTACTTAAATATAATAACAGAAGTGCGCGATTAAATATACTAATAGAAGGTTAATAGAAGTGCGGTTACCTGCGACCACACGCGTTTAACGTCGCGAGAGAAAGCAAAGAGGAAGAGAGAGTGCGAAAAAAAAAACACAGAGAGAGAAAGATAACGTGGAAACATATTACAGTCTGACATTTGGAATTCTTCTTAATTAATATTCGAAAAATTAAGGAAACACACATCTCTTCGTGTAGCAAATAAAAACTGAGATCGAGGGAAAAAAGAAATTTTTCCTCTCTCGATACTAATTCAGATACAAAAAGATCAATACGCGAGATATGTCAAGGTAACATCCAACTAACGTGAACGATCACGTGGAAACAAATGTAAATCAAGCTTTGTTCTCTGGGGGAAAAAAAGTCCTTCATATGTATGAACAAATTCGATATCTAATTATGTATAATTATATACTCTCATATATATGTGTGTACATACATATATAGAGAGAGAGAGGGAGAGCGTCTCAATCTCTCTTGTACGTGAGATCGCATATAATTATATAACCAGATATAACCAGATTTAACCAGATATCTAATTTATTTTCCACATACGAAGGATTTCTTTTCACCGGGCTAACGTGTGAGACATTCAACCCTCACCCATTTTTTCAATTATACAAATGTTGCAATTGTTTCTTGCGTCTTTTTGAGATCCTCATATCTTGGTTTTTATTTTGTTTCGCGTTATTTTGCCTTTTGTGTTCTGTATTTGGATGTATCCGGTTGTGTGTGGCTCTGTTAGGACGAGAGAAGATAATTGAGAGAGCTAGACGATGTTGTGTCACGAGGATAACAAAAGATTAAAAGAGAACGTTTGATAATAAAGAACCCACGTCCCGGTGATCCCGATACTTATATAGATAGTACACATAGTTTCGGAGATAATGTTGCTGTATTATCTACAAAATATCTTTTTTTTTTTTTTTTTTTTTTTTTGGAAAAGTACAAGTCTCACAAATGGACACTGCACAAAGCTGTGACGCGTTTTCCTGACAAGAAAATAACCGTTGGTGATATAAATGTTGACATATGACGTATCACTTTTTTGTGATCATTCAATAATCGCGCGTACATTATTGGTTATTTTATACTCCAGTATAAGCAATTTGTTCAAGTTTATAAATAATGAAGTATTGTATAAGTCAGTCAAGGTGAACTTTCGCAAATTAAGATAATTTTAGAGCACCGCAAACATTACGTTGTCTTTCGTATATATCCATCGAATTTTGCCAAATATTTATATCACGATGAATATGGGTACGTAGAATATATTTTTGTCCTCACTATGTTAGATATTAGTTGGCGATGTTCCAGTCACATAAACTTTTCAGTTTTTGAATTATTTGAATATTATCAACTACTTAAAATAGTACTTACACACACACCCACACACACGCAGAGAAAAATTTTTATCGCTTCAAGAAAAGCGATTGCTCATTATCAATTTAGTTTCTTTTTTTTAAGTTAATTGTCTTCAACAATTTCATTTTTATCATAAATAACATATTTATATCACAAATATATTTATTACAAAGTTTAGAAAGCTCACTATCGCGTATGCGAAAAAAAATTTTTTTAAATTTTTTTTTCATAAAACTTTATAATATTTTTATAAAACTTTATCAAATAAAAAAAAAATCAGAGATTTTATACAGTCCCGAATTAAAATTCACTATATTCTTCACTGGAAATTCACTAGGATTCGGAATGTACTTTGAATACACATAATATTCTTTCGTATGTGTGTGTATCTCAGCTTGTGCACTGCATATTGACGTTAAAAATTTTTAGACTGATGTCAGAAACTCAAAGAGAGAATAGACGCATGAGCATTACGTGCTTTGTATGCAATTATTAGTCCTTGTGTTGGATCAAGAATTATGCACACTGTGTGACATTTCAATTTGCATCAATGAAACTTTCCCGAAGTTTTTGTTCGAAGTTCAAAAACTTCCGGTAGAACATACATATTTATTCAGCATAGCGATACTTAGCAGAACGTATAACAAAAGTAAATAAATGTGATAAACGATAAGCGTAACTGCATATGGAATATTTAGTATATTGTCTCTTTAAATTATACACACATACAAAGTATACATAAATGACATTTCAAATGAAAAAGTGTATTCACACATCAAAGATACTAAAAACATACATTTCAATGTTTTCAACACGTAACAATTAATATGTAACTACAAAAACAAAGATTAAAATAATAACAGAGAATTTTTCTCTTCATTAATAATATATATGTACGAATTTTTAATCACCTCTCGTTATCCTCGTGCATTTAACTATCGATTGCTACATGTTGCAGAAATGTTAAGAAAAACGGGACGGGATTAAAAAAAAAAAAGAAAAGAAAAGAAAAAATGACAGAAGCAGAAAGAAAGTAAGTCAGCGTGCGAAAAGTCCTGCCGAAAAGAAACCCGCTTCGTGTCGGCGAAGGAGACGACGCGACTGGGGAGCTTCCTTACCAGCGTGCAGCTCGCGCTAATTGTCGTGACCGAAGACTTCGGGCGGTCTGGCACGACGATGTTTGTCGGAAAAAGCGTTTTGCGCCGTCTTCTTATTGTGTCGTTGGCGACGTTTTCGCGCATTCGCCTCGGCGAGCGTGTTTCTTCCTCCTCGGTTATATAGCAAAGCGAAGAGACACACGGGGAAAGAAAGAGAGAGACACAAGATTATCGTGCGACGACCGCCTCGATTGTGCAGGACACCCGGTACAACTGAGCGAACGAGCGTGTGGCCGTTCTCGCGCAAGCCTTGGTCTCTCGAATCCACGTCATAGGAAAAGGTTCTTTTCGTCGGCGCCGCACCTGACTCGTGCACGCGTGTGCGCTTCGGTCTCGTCTCTCGGTCTCGCCACGAGTGTTCCGCCTCTGTCGTTTCGTCTCCCCGTCGCGCCGTCGTCGACTTGCCCTCGCAGCCCTCGTCCCTCACCCCCTCACCGCGCCCTGGTGCCGTGGATTCGATTCAACTTCACTTCGTTCCTGGATGCGCGCGCTCCTCTCACAACACCGTTTTGCGACACTTTGCAGTGTGTCAAAAAATCGCGCTTATATCGGGAAAAGTGATGAGCTGATAAAGAGACCATGTGAGCCATTCGGTTAACACGATACGGCGCGATAACACCACAGCCCCAGTTCAAACACCAAATAAACGTCGTGTGACAAAAACTTTGACATTTTTAATGTGCATATATATATATATGTGTGCATATATACACATATATTGTTATATATATTGTTACACACACATATATACATTGTTATCTTTATTTAATGCAGCACGCAGAACTATTTAAAAAATTGAATTCATTGAGATTATAGTTTACCGTCGCGTTTCTTCCCGCGCGTCATAAAGAGCGTCACACAACCGCGAAGTAGTCACTTTTAATCTTATCGATAATTATCTCGCATTATGAATAAAAATAAATATTACGAGAGAGAGAGAGAGAGAGAGAAAAGTAGTCTTTGGCTAGAATTTAAAAGCACTACGAGACAATGCAAATTTTTTCGCAGCGTAAGATTTAGAATTAGAAATTGTTTACCTCAAAATTTCCTTCACGCAAAAATCTTGAACGCGCGTGATTCTGTTCTGAGAGTGTTTTCGCGCAGAAATTCGTCTACATTCGCGCGCGGAAACACCTTTTTTATTTTTGTACCCGAGCGTTAAAATATAACTCTGCGTAAACTATACCTATAACAGGTCGATAAAATTATCTTGAGCCCAATGTCACCATGCACATGCACACGTACCAATGTCATCCGACGCCATCCAACGTCACTCGACACCATCCGGTCGTACGTGACGATAATTCCGCGTCCTTTCCGGTCGGTAATTCAGCACACACTGTGTGCGCGAAATCGAACTGCAAGATCGAACGCGCAATAAAGGCGGACCCAGTGCTGCCAACAACAGTGCCGCCAACATTGCTTGCAACTCGATAGATCGACTCGGTCGGAATCGATCGATCGCACTGGTCAAATGAGAACCAATCACTGACTGACGCTCGATCGATCGAGTTAATCGAGGTTGATAAAAGACCAACTTTACTTAGTACCGTACGCGTCCGGAGATAGGATGTTGGAACCCGCGATTCCAAAGATCTTTTTCGCCGAAAAAAAGTCGAGTCAGAGAATTGGTAAAAAAAAAAAAAAAACATTAACTTTCATACTAAAATTTGCTTTCAGTCACAATAAGTTTTTTCAAATTATTCTGTCTACGCGTTCTCTCTTCTTCAGATTTTTCGAGGACACGACAGTTTCTCGTTCAATCCGCGCGCATATCAAAGCCGCACGCCGAAAGTGTCGAGAACACGAGCGAGAGAAATAAAAACACAAACACTCTTTGTTCAGTACATCAGAATTTATTTGAATCTCTAAATCGACGTGCATCGTTCTTGTGTGGTAAGGACTGCCATTTTGGCTAATAATTTACGTATACATGTACAAGATTAATCGTAAATTCGTTCATTTTTTTTTCTTTTTTTTTTTTTTTATATTTAAGAGTCAACAAGAACATTCAAATCCATAGTATTAATGATTTACGCCAATAAAGTGTCAAATCCCACACAGAACAAAAACTCCATTAGACGACCATTAGACGACGTCAACAGCCGTGTCTAATAAATGTGTAATAGAGTTTTTGTTCTGCGCGGGCGAGATATGGTGTCATATATATGCTACATAGACTACGTTTACACGTACTGGTAAAAACGTTTTAATAAAAAAAAAAACCGTTTTAGATGTCTTTAGTACAAAACCGGACTTAGATTGTCCTGTAAACGTTCCTTGTACTGATGTTATTAAAGCCGTTTTAGTAAAAACCAGACTTAGGTGTCCTGTAAACGGACATCTAAGTCCGGTTTTGTACTAAAAAACGGTTTTACCAGTACGTGTAAACGTAGTCATACATGTATATAAATTATATATAAATTACATATGTACGCGTAAGTGTTGAATATACGTACACATATGAGACATTCTCTTTGAATCTAAATTCACTCTGATTGTAGTTGTCAGAAACAATACGTACGATCTATAAACATTTCAGTGTTTTTCGGGAGGAATTGGCAAAATATCAAAATTACAATCCCTCGCGTAAATAAATAATGAAATTTACTTTGTCAAAAAAAAAACTGTTTTTATCGCGCATTGCTCCTTTTCTCTCTTTCCTCTTCTTTCGTTTATTCTTTTTTTCGGAAAATCATCTTTCCTCCTTCGTGCGGGGGGAGGGAATTGTGTTCTCGTTTACTCTTTCACTAGATCATTTTTTTTTTTTTACTCGCGAATTTGTGTCATTGTGTAATAACTCTATATATGTATCTCGCTTAATACTATTGTTCAAAGATCAGGGTCTCATGTGCGAAGCCGGCGACTTGATATCGTAAATATATATATATATATATACATATATACATATATTGTATATACGTATATATATGTACATACATATGCAGTACACACATCTTGTTTCTTTTATATTAAAATATTGCTTTTTTTTATATATATGTTCCATAGATGCCCCAAGATTTGCATACGTGTGTGGTGTGTGTGTATATATATATATAATATATAATGCGAGCATGTGTATATATTACATACTGTAGAATAAATTATTGCGTTCCCATGTATTATATATATATATTAATTTTTGGACTCTCTTGGCACCGGACACGATAATAAGACACCGATCGATTCGTAACCTTTTAGAATCGAGAATACGTTTTTTTTTTTTTTTGTACGGAATTCAAAATTCCGCTGAGGGTCGTTAGTTTCACTTTCGATTATAAATCTATTATCAACTTACGCGGGCGGGTCAGTGTATGTGTGTGTACGGCACTAACAAGAAAAGAATATTCACAGATGTCTTGTGTGTGTTGCCCGTTTATATAAATTTATAATATACGTACGATCGTCTAGATTTAATTCTTAATTTCTTTCTCTCTCTCTCTCTCTCTCTCTCTCTCTCTCTCTCTCTCTCTCTCTCTCTCTCTCTCTCTCTCTTNTCTCTCTCTCTCTCTCTCTCTCTCTCTCTCTCTCTCTCTCTCTCTCTCTTTCTCTCTCTCTCTTCCTCTCTCTCTGAAAGCAAATAGATATTATTTTATATTTTATTTCGTATAAAGGCCTCGTAAATGTGTTATATGTACGTTATTCCTATGGCGGATATTCAATCTCTACAAGAGAAATATTCTTTTTGGAATATAAAATTCTTTTCTGCGGAAAATTTTTATCGACAATACCTCTAAAATATTGTGTGTATAATGTATACCCTATTATATCTTGCTAATTTCTGGGTTGTTTTTTGTTTTTTTTTTTTTTTAATTTCGATCTTTGTTGACGTTGATTTTTAACGAAATGCGCAAAATATCTCGATCTCGTCAAGCAATTGTGTACTCGTCACACGATTGAAATTCTTCTGGGAGCAATAAAAAAAACTGATCGTTATTTTAATGCGTTCGCGTAAGTTTACAGCAGGTTGTTTTTTCTTTTTTTTTTTCGCCGTTGCATCACATCGGCGTACACTCGAGAATTGCTACGGTATGGCAACATATTTTTTTTTTTCACTTTTATACTTTTTTGTTTAACAGACAATAAAACAAATCGCGTGGAATAAACTAGACGCACAAACTAAGATTACGTTTTATTATTACGATCGAAAAAAATCGGACACGTGTGCTCACACATACAACATGCACACACATATACATCATATTATATATGCGCGTACGCATACTATGGTAACGGAGGTAGTATAGTCTATTTATATAGCTTGCAAAATTGATAAAGAGGCAAGTTTCGTGATCACAGAAAAGAGCTATACGCACATGTCCATTTTCTCTCTTTCTCTCTCTCTCTCTCTCTCTCTCTCTCTCTCTCTCTCTCTCTCTCTCTCTCTCTCTCTCTCTCTCTCTCTCTTTCTCTCGCTCTCTCTAGACATGTAATTCCAAATGAAAAACGCGCATGCATCGCGCTCTGAAAGGAGAGAACTCGCTATGGAAATATTCGATATACCATATCTCCGGTTTCTTCTCGATACAACACAAAACACTTTAACGTCCTCACTATACTTTTCTTCGCTTTTACCTCACAAAAGAAAGTATACGCGCAGAGAATTTTTCAACGTGTTACATATAACGGGGATTTTTTTCCTCATCACTTCAACACGCAGCGAACAAGCGAACAAAAATTGTATACAGATTTCAAGCGAATTTTTTCGTCTGCGTGTTGAAGCCACGACGCACACCATACGATGATTTCACAGTCCTAACTAAAAAAAAAAAAAAAGTTTCAATGCAATAAGTTTTATTTAACAGGAAAAAGTATGAGTAAGAGCAAAAAATGCGAATCACAATACATATGAGTTACCTGAAAGAGATTGCGACTTAAATATCTCACAACAAATATAAATTTAAATTGTACACATTAACTATAACTGCGTGTTTGCAAGATGACGATTACACAGAAGTCGGGGGGGATGATGCTATGATTAATTAATAATTTGCAATACCTATGGCGCGTTAGGTGGAAAATGGGGATAACTTGTCAGTTATACAATAACCTAATCTCTTTCGCAGAATGTAACTCACTCGATGAAGAAATAGCGGGGGGAGGGCTACAAGCGTAGAATTTGCGACTTTTTTACTGTACACGCATCAAAAACGAGAGAACATCAAAGGTGCTTCGATGTGACTTCCACCCTATAATAGGTATGTATATTAATTGTATAGATATATATGTATATTAATTGTTGATAATATCCTGAGATTCGAAATTACGCTTACAAAAAAGGAAACCACGAGTTTGATTTTTCAATTATTCTGATTAATGCGCGATTACACATGGCGTAAAACTTGTTTGAAGATTTTTAACAAAGCTTCCAAAAAATTTTATTGAGAAACACAAAAAGAGGGAAGAGATTTATTCTATAAACTATCTTGTGAACTAAGTCAATCACAATAATTGAAGAATCAATCGTTTTCCTTTGGTAATTGTTATTCTTCAAGATTATACTTCATGTTAGACAAGATATAAATTACCGTCAACTCGCATTACAGAACCACGCGCGACGAATCGATTTTTTTTCTTTTTTCTTTTTTTTTTTTTTGCACGTCCTCCGACTTTACATTGCCGCGAGCAGCACGTGTGTTCCTTTCTTTCTAATTTGTACATATATAATTCTATATCGCAATATCACTCTACGCTATATTGTAAATATTAAAACTATACTCACTCTCGGTAATAATTTTCTTTTATACGTATAATATTTAAGAGATTAGAAGTGACGATTAAAAGTGGTAAAGTCTCGCAAAGATTTTTTTTTAGCGAAGCATCGATTGCACGCAGACTAAATCACGAAGAATCAGAAATAATTTGTTGACGCGATTCGTCACGATGTACAATTCTCTTTTCTTTTTTTTTTTTTTTTGTTCTTTTCTTATCCGAGTCGCTCGCAATTAATTGTCGCAGAAAGGTCGGTGATCCCTCTTGTTGAGGAACATCTCGACAAACTTATATACTACGTAATACACCACAGCCGGCTCGAGCAACTCACGTAGCATGTTGCAGAGAGTGACAATGAAATTAATAAATATACCTATAGCAAATCTCGTAAAATTCTGTCGCAATTCCTTTTATGTGATGCCGCGATTTGAGTCGCATGAAAATGGAACCGTTGGGCGATGGTTGTTTTTTCTTCGTCTTCTCTTTCTTACTTTTTCTTTTGCGTAAACATATATTTACACATTTATCTCGTTAAAATTCTTATCGGAAGTTTGTTCCTTGGATTCGCTCTGACACCTCCGGTATAGATTGATCAAAGGCATCACTATCAACAACACGCCGCTTAGCGCGATAAACAGCCCCGACAAATAAAACGACAAATCGTATGTGCCCGTGATATCGTACAGCCATCCTGAAACAAGAAAAACCATAAGATTCAAGTATCGAAATTTGATCTCGATTTGTTTATGTAATTTTGCTTTAATTTTTATGCGCTAAAACGTTTCGTAATCAAGTGAATGACATTGGTCACTGCGAATTATGTACCGGCTAGTGGAGGACCCATGAGATTGGCGATTCCCTGAACCAATAACAGAAGACCGTACGCATTCGTGAACCTCTCCAAGGTAATCAGTTCGACGAGGATAATGCTGGTGAGACTGTAATTCGCTGCGATGAATAATCCAAAGGCACAACAGATTGCACATAGAGTATAGTAATGCCTGATAACTATGGGTATGAGAGCGGTGACGGCGCCACAGAGCGCCATGCATACCGCATAGACGATAGATGCATTCACCCACGCCTTATCACCGGCCCAGCCTAGAAGAATCTGTAAAAAATTGTGTTTCGATTTTTGATCACCGCACGAGGAAAAGTGCCGTATTAATTTTCACGGCTGTTCAAAGTGTTTTTACCTCGCCGCCCATGTTAGCGATCCCGATCACCGAGATCAGGATAGACGCGTCCGTCTGACTGAATCCAACTTCGATCGCGTTGTCCGTTAGATAGACATAAGGCACGTCATACCACGTGTGCAGAAGAAAGTTGCTGACCGCGAACAGCAGGAACCTCGGATCGGCGAAATACGAGAAATCCAGCATGTCAACAATCAAGTCCCAGAATTCCCAAAGTCCGGAGTACCAGACGAGCTTCGTCTTAGCGATCGTGGTCATCGAGTTTCTATAGATGTCCGGGCAGCTGGAGGCTCGCAGACGATAACGATTGATATTCAGCATGGCGCCTCTGTAAGTCAGACTGTGCCTGTGCATTCTGATGTCCTTCAAGTAAGCAGTAGGCAGTCTCTTTGGTTGTTCCAGAGTGCTGGATCGTCTCAACGGGGCATCGGAATCGATCTTTTTCAGCCACCACAAATACGACGGTTCCACTGACTGCTGCTGCTGCTGCTGCTGCTGCTGTTGCTGTTGCTGTTGTTGCTCGTCGGCGCGATGAATTTGCTGGTCGTTATTCTTCTCCTTGTTTTCGTCCTCGACTCTTAACTCAGCTAACGGACTCGGCGTGGGTATAAACCGGGCCGAGGGTGTACTCAGCTGATCGTGCAACGCCCCGGAATCGCTGAAACTTCTCGATGATATCAGAAGACTCGGATAATTTTGCAGCAAAACATTGTAAACGGTCTTGTTCGCGCTGAGCAGTTCCAACACTTCCAGAGGTACCTTTTCCCCGTTCTTGACGAAAGTAGGCAGGCTCACCAGACTGGAGAACAACTTCTCGCCACTTCCCTCGTCCCCGTCCTGCAGTCGGAGATTCTCAATTATCATCGCGTTAGCTGATGCGAAACCTCTCTTCGAATCACAACCGCGAGGCGTTTGCGTAGTCGTGTTCGCCGAACTAGTGGCGGAGAATGAATCCGCGCTCGAGCTTTGTATCTTCGATCTCTTCTTCTCCCGATTCTTTTTTCTTTCTTGAGTCTTCGCCTTCGCTCTAGTGGTGGTCCACTCGAGATCACGCATGAGACAACCGCACACGGCGAGATTGAAAAAGAATCCAGCCAGAATCAGAGTTGTTCCTCTCCAGCCGTATTCCGCTATGAGATATTGCGTGACGGGTGCGAAGATGAACGTTCCGATTCCGCTACCGCATACCGACAGACCGGTAGCGAACGATCTCTTTTTGTCGAAGTAGTAAGCCACAATCACTACCGCCGCAACAAAGCACAAGGACAAACCGAAACCCGACACGATGCCGAACGTGAAGATCAGCACCTCCATCGAGTTCGCTACGGAACTTACAACAAAACCGGCCGTCGCTAGTAGACTACCAGCCACTGACACTTTTCTACATCCGTACCTATCGGTTAAGAAACTTGCCACCGGTCCCGACAACAACGGCATCGCCATGAAGAGACTGCCAATCCACGCTGTCTTGGACTTTCCTTCGCCGAAGTAATTCAGAAAATCGACGTATATTATTCCGAACGAGAAAGTGATGCCATCAGCGATCAGATTGACCATGAAAGATGCCGCTACGACAACCCAACCCCAACCTCCGTCGGGCGGTCTCGCTTCGGAGAACTGTCCCAAGGAATTGTCCTCGGAACTGCTGGTGGTGGACGTCGAGATCGACGGGCTCGGATGCGGTCTTTCCTCAGGAGTGGGGCGTAATTGCTGCTTCTTGAATTCTTTATTGAACTGCACGTGATGTTGCTGCTTGTCTTCCTTGGGAGACTTGCCGTTCACGAGTTTTTCAGTACTCTTCTCGGTAGACGAGTGACTCTTGGGCGACAGAATCCTAGTGGGCGAGTTGAAAATCGTATTTCTCTCGTTGAAAACGTTCTTCAACTTCTGCGGACTGGACGCGTCTTCTTTATATAGACTGTTCGGTCTTTTCGGTGAGTTGTGCGAATTTTGCGAGGTTTTCTTCAGCTCGTTGCGAGCTTCCTGACGTATACGTGAACCCGGCACGTCCATTCGCTCTGGATTATTCTCCACAAATCTCTTTTCTTCTTCCCCACGTGGCATCTTCAGCGATTTCGAATCGTTCTGAAGATCATTGGCGTGATCCGATTCTTGAATCAAACTCGAGCTCGCGATTTTCTCTTTGCAATCATAATCGTGATTTTCGCCATCGCAATCATCTCGTTCGTTCACCACGCGCAAGTCTTTATCGATAATCTCATGGTCGTTCGTTTCAGCGCCCGACCGTTTCGTCGTATTCGTGACGGTCGTATCGTTCGTCGTTCGTTCGTCGTGTTGACTCAACTTGTCTCCTGCACCGCTGAACTTGGTCCACTCGGCCATACTGAAGAAACGAAGAATGTGAGGGGGGTTACGACCACCGTCGTCGAAATTCACTTTGAGAACGACGAGACTCTCTTGGGTAGCTCAATTCCAATATTTCTCTTCGTGAAACCAATGATGTACGTTGTGTACACGCAAACACACACTCAGACACACACTCACACTCACATATGCGCAACAATCACACGCGATAACAAAGAGCAATCTGTGTTTACAAGTAAAACTCAGGCGCGCGATTCGCGTTTCCGTAACGGAATGATCTATAGATTCAGTAAAGGTCTAGTTTCGTCCTTGATTTGAACAACGGTAAACAAGGCCACTCGTAGAGCTGCCTGGTGAACTGACGGCGCAACGGCAACAGGGACGCTGACCAGCCGGTCGGTGCGATGAGGTTGTTTGGCGATTGATAGTCGGCACTCGGTCGACCATGCAATGGTCCACCACCATTGCATTCGCGGCCCCGTGTTCTCCAAGTCCAACTGATACTTTGATCACTTGGGACCACCTCCTCCTCCGCGAAACGATCGTCAACCCAGGCACCCATGCGGCGAAACGTACTGCTTCAGTTCTCGCGGTGTATTCTACGACAAAAACAAACCACCGATCACTTCTATATATCTAAGGTACGGAGTCTCGAGCGAAAGATTTCGAGTAGATTTTTTCAAGATCTCCAAGTCACATTAATACAAATGGAAGACAAATTCTGAGGACAGAATTTTTTTTTTTTTCATCTTTTTAAATTTTTTATGGAAAATCAATAAGACATGGGAAACTAAACTTGCAAACGTTCGATTGTATCGGACGATAACTCAGCACTAAAGACATTTACGCGTTAATTTTTTTAAAACTTGCGCATTGTTGTGCAACCACGTTGAGGTCTTATCTTTAAGACCTCAACGTCTAGAAAATATCCTACAGATAGGCCCACCCTCCCGCTTGCTTGTTTAAGTTTTTTTTTCACAATTTTAGACTGATAAAAGTCACAGTAATAGCCGCGTTCGAGCGTTTGAGTTTTTTTACAATTTCGCGATACAATTATTTTTAAGTAAAATTGCTCGCGCATGAGTCAGACACAATTACGATCGCGTACTTCGAAAGAAGCGAAGCGATAGTCTCGTCGAGTCTTACTCAACATAATTTTCGAATCGAAGATCTCTCGTAAACAAAATATATCTCGTATTATTAATTACTCGAATGTGCGCGACAATAATGCAATCAAAATGACGCACACCCGGCCCGTGGTAAAAAATAAAACTCTGCGCGCGCGCGCTCATCTATATTTATACTCGCTAAAGCAACATTCTCGGGCATTATTAGACGTTCCAAGTTCGATGTTTGCCAAAGACTCTCCGACTACCACGAGAGAGTGACCACTCGCTTCTTGCATTTCGTAACCGGCCGAAGTAGCTCGAGTTAGAGTCAGCGATTATAAATGAAGCTCATTGTGTATGAGTTGCTATCAATTTAAGGATTTAACGGTAGCCACGATGATCGCGCGTGTATCGTGAGCGATCCACTACACCTTGTTTTCTTTCACATATTTGATCCGCCTCCTTCGTTCGAAGGCACCGAATTCTCGAGAAGTCGAAGTTGTCACACTCCGAACGTGACCAGAAAAAAATTTCAAATCCGCACGTAAAAGGATTAATGTCGCGGACCTTTGACGCGACGCAAAGTGGTGGCGACGGCGGCCTACGACAGCGTTGGCGCAGTATTTCACGATATATGCTGTGTGTCTCGAGTCGCGCGAGCTCTGCGCCGCATCGCGACGCTCGGAACGAGCGCTTAAAAGCTGCCCGGATATTTCAGATATCTTTTTACGACACTCCATATTACATCGGGGATATATGTATATGTATATTGTGTGTATATATATTATTTTTGTATTTATATTATATTTATACATATATTTATTGATATATGTATAAATATATACACAATATACATATTATATATACATATATATGTATATATATATATATGTATATTTATCTCAATATATAAATATATTGAGTAGATGCAAAAAATCTGATGAATTTCGTGATAGAAAAATGAATCAAATAATCTTATTAAAAACGATTTGTGTTCGTTCTACCAAGTATAACAGCGAGAGATAAATAAAAAAACAATGAGAATTACTTGGTAAAATAAATAAATCGTTTTCAATAAAATTACTATTGGCCTATTGTTTTTTATCAATCTATCAAAATTTTTGTACTCCCCTAATAATATACACGTGTAACAAATTTATTAACAACACATTTTTTGAAAGAAATTCTGTTAAAATATCAAATTTTCGTCTGAACACGATTAAATATATTTCGAAGCATTTTATCGATTGGTTTTATCTATCGATTTTAGCCTAAGGAGATGTGCAATAGATCGTTTTGATGATGTGACAATTCAATTATAATTGCACTATTGATAGCTGTCGCACTACTCGACGAACAGTCGCTCTATCAGTTCCTTTATTATTTATCTCTCCTTCTGTACTTGCTAAAACTAATTGTACATTTAACGTTGACCTAGATCTTGCCTTGTAGACCTAAGTTACTTAACTCGGAGGAGGAAGAGGACCATTTAACTTTTTACGTAAAACTTCGCCGCGCGAACGCGAGCGTTGAATGTCGCGGGTAAATACGTGCAATCCGCAGAGAGATTCAGTAAAAAAACACGCGGATATTCAGCGAAACTGAAATCGTACAAAAGAAGGATATATTGTAAACAGCTCGGAAATTAATGATAACAAATAATTGGCTAATAAATTATATATTATTATAAAATAAATTAACACTCCAGAGAATCAATAACCGCACCGCGGTTATTTGTCCGTAAAAAATATTTTAAAAGATAATAAAAAAATAATTTCAATATATATTCAATATATATTTTACTGTAAATTATAATATGTGGAAGCCACTTTTATTACTAAAAATAGATTAAACATAAACTGCTTACGCGCTCTCTTTTATCTCATTAATACGGATAATTAATTTATGTGATCTAACCCTTTCAGTCGTGAAAATTCATTTTTTTCCGTTCCGAAAATTCATTTTTTACCGTTTATGATGGATCCATTTAGGCTAAAACCGGACGAGGTCACGCGCTATGAATTTATCCAATAATGTTTGCAATATACTCTAAAACACATGCGTACGTACCTTTCACATTGTGCGTATAATTACGTAGCCCTTTTGATAATTCCTGAACTTCTATTCCATTGCTTTTGTTGTTATCCACTCAATTGTTTGCAATCAACTCAAGTTAGAAAACTTTGGTTTCAAACGGTTTTTCGCGTGCAGTGATCGCAATAAACGTCTTAATAGTTATGAATATAAAATTTTATTTATAAATATAAATTTTATCTAAGTTTTTCAACTGCAAAACTACTTTACGATTGATAACGCAACGTGCAAGCAAAAACCTAGACGAGATTTGCAATCCGGCGCATGTTTTTATCACAATTTAACGCGTATGTTTATGTATACATATATGATATATATATATATATATATANATGTATATATATATATATATATATATATATGTATATATATATCAGGTTGTGTGAAATAAATTTAATAATCTCAGCGTGACTTTTTCTATCGCATACAATATGCGCGAATAATAATATCCCGTACTGTATGATTCATTTGGAACTGATACAAAGTAATCTCTCGTGTGACGACGCTCGTATACACACGTATAATCATCATCAGCTGTGTGTTTTGTCACTTTACAGAGATGTAATAAGGTTTCACGACAAAAACTTGGAACGTCTCGTCGTTTTCATTTGCGTCGTTGCGCGGAAACGAGAAAATAGGCGCCTTTGGCAGAGAAAATTTTACGCAATACTGGCCGTATGCCCATGTGGATACGTAAATGTAAAGCGGTGCGCACCGCGCACGGTCTTAAATTCAAAGACGGTGTATAAGGCGTGTTTACGTATTTCCTGTAGTATAATTATAACGTTACACACAGAGCGTTGTTACACGTTGATTTGATTTTGAATTTCGAACAATATCATTCGCGCTTGCGTGTCGCAACATGTGCGCTCGATCGTCTGTGTTAATTGTCTCTCTAACGTGTTGTCATCACTGCGATTGTGAAAAGCGCTGCAAAGTGGTTCTAAAACTGAAGCAGCGCCTCGGCGTTTATCGGTCAACGTCGACGAAATGGTATTTGAGCGGGAAGCTGGATCTTCGTTCAATCGTTATCGGCACATTGAAGGAGAACGAACTTGCCGAACCATGTGCCGTGAGATAATGCGCGCTCACTCGCGCGCGAAGGCATCGATCGTCTTCTCTTATTATTAAGCACGAACAAAGATTCTCCGCGCCTTTGTAATCTTCCTTGAGAGATTACACAATGTTTGATTTATTATTATTTTGCCGAGATGTAAATGCGGAGAATCAAATTCAACGAAGAGACAATAAGATATCGCGTGTGTCATATTAATTTCGTTTAATAGCGTTACGTTACAAAATGATACTTTATATTTCTAATCATGAACTGTCTATAGATAACAATAATATTAAAAATAGCTTTATTGAGATAAAGTTATTAATTATTATTATTATTATTATTATTATTATTATTATTATTATTATTATTATTATGCTATGCTCAATAAAGCTATTGTTATTGTTATTATTATTATTTTATTATCTCATTATTACTATTATTCTTATTATTAAACTTAATTTATAAGTTTATTAACTAAATTATTATTAAAACAACTTTTCAACGGCAAGGCAAAGTCTTTTTTTATTTAAGAATTCGCTGATTAAAAGATTGCATCAAGTTCACTACCGTTGGAAAAAAAAAAGTTCTCTAGACAATATCCTTGAAAAACTACTCGTTAATTTTACCGAGAATTACCACGCTGGCGAATATTCAAGATAACCTCTGACATTATCCCTTGAAGAGATTTCAGCTTCTAATCAACTGCGATTTCAGATTAAAATCTACGTAGGAGAAACGCTTGACCAAGTTTCGAACACTTAAAAAACGGAGTCAATAAATTATTATAAACTCATTGATAATCCGCGCTCGCGCGACGCGCGTATATATCTAATTTCCGCTTTCTTTCTCAATAATCGGTTGCAATTAAAGCGGTTTCGTCTCCGTCTCCGAAAATTTCAACCCGGAGCTATGTATTATCATACAAATGTGTCGCGTGATTCCGAGTCACTCGTTGAGCGAAAATATCGACGGAGATTGAGGAAAGTGGCGTGTGGAACTAACCATGATGAACGGCGTGATCGGCTCCGGACGAGTCAGCTGTTCCGTATCACAAAGCGGCACGTAGCAACACAAGAACATGCGAAATTTACGAGAACAAAAAGGGGATGAAATTTTGCAGCGAGATCGAACTCTAGTGGTGTTAACGGACGCACAGAGTACGGGGGGGCGAGCACGCGGCACCGCTCGCGCTACCGTTTCGCCTTAGCACGAGGTCGAACACCCGCGTTCGCCAAGTGTTGTTTCCAGGTCCCGCGAAATCTCATCGCTGGCGATCGCCAAGTCAACAAACACGAATAAACGCGCGATCAAACGCATCTGATTCGCACCGACATCATCTCGCCGTGAACTACGCGACGAAAAACTTTTCTTCTTTCTGACGGAAACGAACGGAAACGCAAAAGTTGTATCGCGACTGTGATCACTTGCCGGAAAACGGAAGACAATAGACGCGCGCGCGAAGATCGTAACAGTCCCGTCTGTTGACCCGCGTCTTGTTCACAAAGCGACGGTATTTCATTACCACCAAGACGCTTTTGTTCACGAAGCGCTCTTGCGATTAGCTCGAGCAACTTGCTAAGAGGCGCTTAATTCAATCGAAATACGAATCTTCTTTCGGGCGCCGCGAGAAGAGATCGCCGCGCGCGCAATCGGCGGCGTGTCGCGCGCGCACAGGAAGATGACCGGACTAATACTGATAGCTGGTACCCGCTCTCGTTGATACATATAACCATTGGCTTCGAACGCGTTTTGTCTCGTGACGTCACGGTGTATGTGTGTTCCGATCTTAACCCCGCGTCGACGCGACGACGAGGATTCGCTCCGCGTGATACGATTATCAAGAATGCGCGTTTAGCACGTACTTCTCAAACGAAGCGACGTCTTTGGTAAATCAGAGCGATCTGCTGACACACTTCCCTTCACCCCGACTTTAGTTTGTTTCGTTCGACTCCGATTAATTTATTATTTTATTTTAGAATGTGTAAATAATAGATATATATATATATATATATATATATATATGTAAATTATAATATTGTAATTATTA